>NC_061121.1:124902520-125114017 GCF_002878395.1 Capsicum annuum | reverse complement strand
TGTTGTGCGCCACATTTATATGCAGGAGGCTATGAGATGTTTTAGGAACAGTTTCCCTTTTTTCAGTATTCATATTATGCCAGTGAGTGTGAGATCAAATTTAACTCTCAATCTAATCCATTTCTACCTTTCTTCTACAAAATATGCCTCCCAAAAGAAGAAACGAAAATCAGTAGCCTCTCAGCAGAGTTCAGAGCTGTATTCACCACTCTTCCTAATTCAGTTATTGCTTAGAATGAATGACTAGCTGTTGTTTCGGCTAACCTAGTGGCTAATTCAGCTGCAGCTATGATTCGGGACTTCACCCGAATAAATCCTCCATCTTTCTTTGGGTCTAAGATAGATGAGGACCCTCAGTAATTCCTTGATCAAGTTTTGAAGGTTATAGATATCATGGGAGTGTCAGCTGTTGAGAGCGCTGAGCTAGTTGCATATTAGTTGCAGGATGTGGCTCATACATAGTTTAAATAGTGGAAGTCAGAGACGTGAGTTGATGCAGGTCCTATTGAGTGGGAGTAGTTTGTCACTACATTCTTAGATAGATTCTTTCCCCAAGAACTGAGAGAAGCTAAGGTGTTAGAATTTATCAACCTCGGGCAGGGCAATATGATGGTGAAATAGTATTCTCTTAAATTTACTTAAATAGCTAGATATTCTCCTTATGTGGTTGCAGACAGCAGGGCTAAGATGAGTAAGTTTGTTTCTGGCGTGAATGATAGTATGGTCAATGAGTGCAGGTCTGCGATGTTAAATAGTCACATGAACATAGCTAGGCTTATGACCCATGCTCAGCAGATAAAATAGCAAAAGATTAAGATGAGAGAGAAGCAGAATAAGAGAGCAAGGATAGGTAGTTTCAACTTTGCTCAACCTAAGTCAGAGGAAGAAAACCATTCTTATTTTCGTCCTAAGTCATCAGTTCCAGCTCCTTCTTCAACTAGTGCTCCAGTGCCAAAATTTAGAGACAGCAACAGAGATATGGCGCTAGGCTCAAAATCTCAAGGCAGTGTTAGCTGTGCTCGAACCTATTTGCTTTATCAGACATATGGCAAGCACCATCAGGGTACTTTCAGAGTGGGTAGTGGTATTTGTTTTGGATATGGCAAGACAGGCCACAGAGTTAGAGATTGTCCCCAGCCAGGTCCTCAGGGTCAGCTTAATAGTTTCTCAGCTCAGTCTGATCACCCAAATCAGTAGGGTGCTACTTCCAGTACTACTAGTGGGAAACGCCCAAACAGACCTTACGCTTTCCAATCCCGACAGGATCAGGAAAATTCTCCTGATGTGTTTACTGGTACATTATAGATCTTTCACTTGCATGTTTATGCCTTGCAAGATCCAAGAGTTTCTTTGTCTTTTGTTACTCCTTACATAAAAGTTGATTTCGGAGTCAGTCCCAAAATTCTAGTAGAGCCCTTTTAAGTCTCTACCCTAGTGGGTAAAACCATCATACCTCGACGGGTATACAAGAACTATCCGGTCATGATATTTCAAAAAGTCACCTTAGCAGACTTAGTCGAATTAGAGATGACTGATTTTGATATCTTTCTCGGTATGGATTAGCTTCATTCCTGCTATGCCACAGTCGACTGCAAAAATGGAGTTGTCCAATTTTAGTTTCCAAATAAACCTGTCCTAGAGTGGAAGGGTAGTACTTCGGCCTTTAGAGGTCAGCTTATTTCCTACCTTCGAGCATGGAAAATGATATCTAAGGGATGTATCTATCATCTTGTTTGAGTTAAGGACTCTAGTTTCGAAACTCCCAGTCTTGAATCAGTTCCAGTAGTAAATGAATATTCAAATATTTTTCCCGAAGATCTTCCTGGAATCCCTCTCGAAAGGGAAATAGACTTAAGCAATGATTTTCTTCCAGATACTCAGCCTATATCCATTTTACCATATTGAATGGCACTAGTAGAACTCAAAGAACTGAAAGAACAGTTAAAAGATCTCTTGGATAAGGGATTAATCTGACCCAGTATGTCCTCGTGGGATGCACCAGTCTTATTCATACAAAAGAAAGACTGTTCTCTCAAAATGTTCATTGATTATCATTAGCTCAATAAAGTCGCGGTCAAGAAAAAGTATCCACTTCCTTGAATTGATGACTTATTTGACCAACTTCAGGGTGCCATCTATTTCTCTAAGAAAGACCTCAGATCAGACGATTATCATCTTAGAGTTGGGAAATATGACGTTCCAAAAATAGCTTTCCAAACTTGGTATGGTTACTTCAAATTCCTAGTCATGTCATTTGGTCTTACCAATGCCCCTACAGCTTTAATAGACTTGATAAACCATGTGTTCAAAGTACTTGGACATGTTCATCATAGTCTTCATAGATGATATTCTTGTCTATTTCTGTAGTGAATGTGAGCACGCAGACCATCTCAGAATCGTACTTCAGACTCTTAGAGATCATTAGCTATTCACCAAATTCAGTAAGTGTAAATTTTTGCTAAGGTCAGTAGCATTCCTTGGTCATATCATTTCTGGTGATGGCATTAGAGTAGATCCTCAAAAGACCGAAGCAGTAAGAAACTGGCCCAGACCTGTCTCTCCATCTGATATTAGGAGTTTCTTGGGTTTGGCTGGCTATTATAGGTTATTTCTTGAGGGATTTTCTTCTATTGCATCCCCTATATCTAGATTGATGCAGAAGAAAGTCAAGTTTCAGTGGTCAGATCCTTTCGAGAAGAGTTTTCAGAAGTTGAAGACTCGACTCACCTCAGCTCCAGTTTTGGCTCTTCCAAATGGTCAAGCAGAAAGGACCATTCAGACTTTAGAAGATATGCTGTGAGCATGTGTAATTGATTTCAAGGGTAGTTGGTATGACCACTTACCTTTGATTGAGTTTGCATACAACAATAGCTATCATTCCAGTATTAAGATGGCTCCATTCGAAGCTCTCTATGGTAGGAGGTGCAGATCTCTGGTCGGTTGGTTTGACGTTAGTGAGGCCTTGGTTATAGGGTCTGACTTAGTATTCGATGCCTTATAAAAAGTCTAGTTGATCAGAGAAAGACTTTAGGTTGCTCAGGGCCGATAGAAGTCTTATGCAGATATGCGCAGAAAGGATCTCAAGATTGAGATTGGTGACTATGTCTATCTAAAGATCTCTCCCATGATGGGAATAAAGTAGTTCGACAAGAAGGGAAAGCTTAGTCCCCGATATATCGGTCCTTTTAAAATTCTCAATTGCTTCGACAAGGAGCGTATGAGCTTAAATTACCTTCAGATCTAGCCCCAGTTCATCCAGTCTTCCATGTCTCTTTGCTCAAGAAGTGCATAGGTGACCCAGCAGTCGTAGTCCCTGTTGAGGGCATAGATATTCAGAACAGCCTCTCTTATAAAAAGATTCTAGTTAAAATTCTTGACTACCAGAGTCGCAGACTGAGGAACAAAGAAGTTCCTCTACTCAAAGTTCTTTGGCGAAATCAGTCCATTGAGGGAGCTACTTGGGAAGCAGAAGTAGACATGTGGACCAATTATCCTCACCGCTTCCCTGCTAATTCAGACTCAGCCCAAGGTAATAGCTTTTCTTAAAGCTTATTCATGTTTCATGTCTAAATTTTAGTTACTACTTGGCATTAATTTTCATGCTCAGATTCTTATTATAAACTCGGTATAAAATTTCCATTGCATATCCAGTCATATGTTCATGAATTATGTCAGTCACGTATTCTTGCATCAGATATGCATCCTCATTATGAGAAACTCAGCTTATCATAAATCTCAGTCATGTATTCATAAATCAGTTATGCATGCATCAGATATGCATGTTCAATATGATACATTCAGTTTATCAGTAATGTCAATCATGTAATCATACTATAGTTATTCATGTCCCATATGTACTTACGTTATTATTTTTCCTCTCTCAGTCAGTTTCATTCGAGGACAAATGTTCCCAATGGGGAGATATTGTAAGACTCCCAAAAATTTCTAAGCTTCATTCAGTTCTTTAAGGGGTCCCAAACTTAGAAAACTCTAGCTAAGTTCCTAGACTTAGCTTATTTTTTGCCTTTCAAAGTTGGAAATCTCATTTCGCCACCATAATATCCTTTAATGGTACTTATGTTTGTTAATTCATGATCAGAGAGGTCAATAGGTGTTTCTGGACAAGTTTTGGATTTTTTGAACCTCGATTAGACCATGTTTGGTGTCCCAAAATAATGGACCAATGCGATCTTGGCGCGCCGCGTCGCCCATCGTGTTGGTTAACATTTTTGCAGGGACTACTAGTGAAAATACTGAGGCTTGGCGCGATCATAGCGCGATGCGTCGGGTATCGCATCGATGCCCAATTTCAGTCATTAAATGTATGTATTTTTAAGGGCAAAAGGGTCAATTTCCCACCCCTATATAAACCCTATAACATGTAATTTAGCCATTTTTCACCCAAAATATACTAGTAACTCTCAATTTTCCTCAAGAAGAAGTATAGGGTTTTCAATTGGGGATTCAAATTCAAGGAAATTCCACCATCAAACTTCATGGAATCAAGAACTAAAGTATGCATAGTTTTTCATTTATGGAATCCTTCCATCTATGAAGTTTAAGAATCAAGTTTTAAATCATGTATCATGAATATTTTGTTATGGGTTGATTATGTTCATGAGATTATGATGATGTAATTCCCAAGATGGAATCATTATGTGTTGTTCATGAAACTATGTTAATGTGTGTCTTGAAATCTATAAGTTTAGTCGGTTCATAGAGTTTTGAAGTGATAATTTAATGATTATGCCTATGCCTTAAATTGTGCATGCAAGGTGTTTGATAAAATGCTTAAGGGACTAGAAATTATGCATCATAGCTCAATTATGACCCAAATGATAAGTGCATGTTTACCCTTATGACCGCAATGACCTCTATGATATTATTATGCATTGTAAATGTTTTATAAAATGCTCATGAGACTAGTTGATGAAATTATGACATGTTTATATGCTTTCCCATTCATGTACAAGATTATTATAACCATGTACTTCATGAAATCCCTAACTTATTGTATTATGGATTGTTGATGATGGTCATCTATTTAAGAATGTCATGCCTTGTTAGTTCCCTTCTATCGAGTCTTCGGGGTACTTGTACCCGACAATTTAGTTGTGTCCCTAGAGGCAGTGTCATGTTTTCATGATATCCTCAATCAAGCTATGTTCAGTAGAATTCAGTCAGTTATGTGATTCAGGAAAACTCAATAAACTCAGTAATCCTATAATCTCAGTAGTATTTCGTTAGTCAACGAAACCCAAGGAACTCAGTCCAGTTTAGTTCAATTAATAATGTTCAGTGTCTATTCAGATGGGAGTAGGATTCAGTATCGAGTGAGTCCAAGGATAGGAATTCACCTGTTATGAGAGGGTGTGATTCTAAGAAGTAATCCTTGCACTCCAGAACTACGCAGACAATGTAGGTTGAGATATCAAACCTTCTATTTTGAGGGTAGATGAGGTGGATTAACTTGTTATATGAGGGTCCCACCATTCTCCTTTGAGTACCTACTATATGAGGGATTACTTACAGATTGTCTTTACCAGTGGCTCAGTATTGACACCCTTCCAATTGGAGTTACAGATTGGACCCCAACTCAGCTATATTGCTTTATTTGGGCATGCCGGATAGATGACTACTTCCCATAGTTACAATCTCAGTCTCAGTCTCAGTCTCAGTAATAGAACTCATAAAGTTCTATAGAATTTAGGACTGTTAGCTACAGTTAATTCAGTATAGTACAAAACCCAGCTAGTTCCATCAGAACCTAGATTGTCAGACACAGTCGCTCAGTATCAGTTATATCAAATATCAGTAACTTATGTTATCAATATTCAGACTCAGTAGTCAATATCATCATGAATTCATTTACAGTCACTCATTAATGCATGCATTCTAACATTCATGTTATACAGTTAGTTAGAATTGTTCATGCATCTAAAACCTTCGCATTCAGCCAACCTCACTTACATACCAGTACATTCAATCGTACTGACATATTTGCATTATGGTGTTTTATGCCATAGTTCCAGAAGCACGAGCTCCAGAGCATCAGTAGCATTCCAAATTTTAGCAACCAAATTTAGCAGTGAGTCCTCATCATTCGAGGACGATATGATTATTTATTTCATTATTTCAACTTAGTTTTCAGTAGATGGAGTTAGTTGGGGACATATCCCATTAACTCCTTATTCAAATAGTTCAGTCAGTTAAAGGTTTTCCAACTAGATTCAGACTTTAGTATTTTCAGATAGTTACTTTAATTTTGATATTGTGATATCACATTATTCGGAGATGGTTTTATCAGATGTTTTATTCAGTTTTTTAACCTTATGGCATGTTTTAACCTACTATTTCTTTATTTTACATAATGTATGCAGTGTACAGGTACTGATATCAGTCATGAGTTAGCTTGTGATCTTTCAGGTCATGAACACCGTGTAGCATTTTGGGTACCAGATTTGGGGCGTTACACAAGCTCATTTAGCAGAGTAGGTATACTCACTGTATTTAAAAGATCAACCTCCTTACCCACTTTTTCTTAGTTTTTACTCTCCTTAAAAAATGATGCCATGCATTGATGCAAGTCATGCAAGTCCTCCTTCATAGTAGTTACCTAATCCAAAAGAGTTTGAAGCATTGCTTTGACACCATTGTATCTGGCACAGTGTTCTTCCATTATCCCATCATGAGACCTATTAAACTCATAAAAAAAGCTAGAATTTTTGTTAGCAAAATAAGTGGAGGGGCATTTGGGCAATCACTCTAATGTCCATCTCGACCACCACACAAAGAACAATCATACTCCCAATAGGATCAAGGCGGTTCACACATCTTTTTTCAAGGAGCATATCTATAATCTCACCAAAAGTGGGGTCCATTACAATATGGACATGGATCATCAAGATAAGATTTTCAACCACATAACTCACAATCATTCTAAGATACCATAGTTATAAGTAAACAAAAATAAAATATATCTAACACAAGAAACAAAAGAAAATCACAAACAAATATTTACAAGTTTTAGTTCAAGCGAATAAGATAAAATTCTAAACTAACTTAATACGCCAAATTTTTCCACGATAATTGGGCCATTTTTTATTATGCTCAACTTACACGTCAATTTAAGAGCAATTCGGTCATTGTCAATAGAATTACCCAGCTTGGAGTCAGGGTTGAATCCATGATGAATAATATGGATGGCTATTAAATAAGGTCAAAATTAAATAACTTGCTAAATTCAAATATAGTATAAGAATATTTTGGGGGATTTTTAATGTTTTAAAAAGTGTAAGACAATTCTTGGGCTTCTAAAGGACTAATTTAAGACTAAGACTAATTATATAGTAATCAATTAGGAGTGAATCTTAGGGCTATGCTTTACTAAAGGTAATTAATGTGTCGGTACATGAAAATCAACTACAAATCTTAGCTAAGGTATGAAATGTGGTAGGCTGGGTCAAAGGTCCTTGAGGCTGGTTTGTCAACAAGACCTCAAAGATATCATTCGTCTCTTTTGAGTACCTAACAAGTGTGTCAATTGTACCCACCTATTACCTCATTTGGGCATCGCTATTTCTAGGAAGATTCCCAAGATGTAGTTAACTTCCTAATCACCCATATGTCTAAGGTAGTGAAAATTAGCAAACTACATCCATCCATTGTCCACTTCTACTTTATCGCCAATATTCCTCTTTTGAGAATGATATGGGTTCCAAAATTTCACCCAAAACCCTCTTTCAAGGAAAGTGTGAGCTTTCATGAGTTTGGG
Organism: Capsicum annuum; assembly: GCF_002878395.1. Classification (NCBI taxonomy): domain Eukaryota; kingdom Viridiplantae; phylum Streptophyta; class Magnoliopsida; order Solanales; family Solanaceae; genus Capsicum; species Capsicum annuum. Next base: position 125,106,243 of record NC_061121.1, on the reverse strand, counting down.
ATTTTTACCCACAAACCCATTTTAGGTATTTGGGGTCGTCACCCATAAATCACAACTAGTTAAAAAAAGTATAGTGAAACTCAACAACATTAACTAAGAATTATAGCTAATAATCACAACCCACACACACTTAAAACCTATTGAAACATAACCCCAAGAGGAAGAGTTAGCAAATTATAAAGACAATAAGCAGCAATAGACCAAGATTTCCATCAGATAGATTCATGAAAAATAAAGAGATTTCAAACCACACTTTAAGTTCCATAAATCCTCAATGGGATTTTCAAAATCTTCACTTAGGATTTACTCTAATGTAGTCTTAGCTCAAGATTAGTACAAGTTTAAGCTCCAATCTCAAAGAAGAATTACAAAACCCTCCAACAAAACTAACTTTTTGATGATAGATAGATGATAGATGATACGAATGAGGGTTTTTAAGCCATTCATGAGTAATTGGGGGTCGGTTGTGTGCATTTACATCTATGACCCTATGTATAATCCCACATTATCGTAATTGTTGCCACTTGATCATGATCGTGGCTACCATAATTGTGGTAATGTCACCACAATTGCGATTTTTGACCTGGTTTGACTGGCTAGGATTGCGGCCCACAGACTGCGATCATGATAATTGAGGTTCAATTTTTTCTCAGGTCTTCCAGCTGCACTTCTCTTCCCTTTTTGATCCTTTTCATCTCAAAATCACATATTTTCTTCAAATCACTTGTATGCCTACAAAATGTAGAAATTAGTGCATTAAACCAAAAATTTATCTCATTCATACGTTTAAATCATGGTAGTTTGCACAAATTTTTAGTGCTAATGAGTTGTAAATTCACCACTCATCAAGTATGAACCACAACTTTAGTTCCAAGAAATTATGCCCTACATTCCTCTAAGGTGAAGACAACAAAAATGATCTCTTGCTCCTAATGGTGTACTACTTTTGTGAATGATCTTCTCCCTTTTCTATCCAAAGACATCCCAACTGTAACTCCACTTGTATCGCACATCACTTCGAATGGTTTGGACAAATTCAAAGCAATAATAATGGGAGCAACTACCAATTTCTCTTTAAGTCACTGGAATGTCTTCAAGCAATCATCATCAAACATAAACTTTACTTCCTTCTCTAATAGTTTTCAGAAAGGGTTAGCAATCTTGGAGAAGTCCTTAATAAACCTCTGATAGAAACCCATATGGAAAATTAAACTGTGAACACCCTTTATCGATATTAGTATAGGTAACTTTTTAATAACCTCTATTTTGTTCCAACCAACTTTAATTCCTTTAGATAGGATCTTGTTCCCTAATAAATGCCCTCTTTTACCATAGAGTGACAGTTCTCCTAGTTGAGCAAAAGTTTGAACTCTTCATAATGCTTCAAACCGTTACTCAAGTTGATCAAACAATCATCAAAAGAATTGCCTTCCATTGAAAAATCATCCAAAAAAACTTCCAAAATATCCTCCACCATATCTGTGAAAATTGGCATCATACACTTTTGTAAAGTAGCCAATGCATTATATGACCCAAAGGGTATCCAATTACAGTCAAATATCCCATTGGGGCATGTAAATGTTGTCTTTTCTTGATCTTCAATGGATATTTTATTATAGGCTGAGTATCCATCTAAGATACAGTACCAACCCCTTCCTGCCAATTGATTAAGTATTTGATTTATAAAAGGAACTAGAAAATAGTTCTAAAGAGTCCAAGATTTCAACTTTTGGTAATCATAGGGACCATAGTCATACCTTTCTTCATAGGGACACACTGGATTGGGTATACACACTTGTTGTTAGAGATTGGATACACCACTCATTTACTGAGCCACTTAATTATTTCCTTCTTTACCAGCTCTTGCATTGGTGGTTTAAGCCTACGCTAATGTTCAATAATGGGAATGCAATTTTCTTCTAACTGAATTTTGTAAGTACAAATGTCGGTGGAATTTTAATGATCGATGGAATAACAATGATGTCTTCTATTGTCTATTCAATGGAAATCTTGAACCTATGCAATACTTAAATAAGTTGTTCCACCTACCATTCTACAAAATCTACAACAATGATCACTGGAAAAGTGTTCCTGTCACTTAAAAACACATAGCTTAAGTGGCTTGGCATTTTCTTTGACTCTAGTACTAGTGGATCCTCAATGGATGGATTTTCTAGAGGTTTTGACCTATTTTACAAGTCCAGGTCCAACTTCTTCAGATAATATATATGAGCCCACACCAGACAATGCACAAGTTGTTTCATCATACTCTACAATTTCTTTACCATCAAAATTCATCAACACTATTGCCAAAGTTTCAATAGCAAATCTCCCTTCAATAAGAAACTTTATTTAATTTTATTCCATAATATCAATGACAAAATCAACACACATATCTCTTTCTAGCTACATTTATTGATAGACATCAAACTTTACCTCCTCGTCATTGAGCCTAAATTTAAGCTTATCTTTCAATATATATGAGCACCATTCCAGTGGCTAATAACAGTCTACCCAAGATTATGGTTACTTTAAAGTCTACCTTGCAATCAAGAATCATGACATTCACTAGAAATGTGAAATTTTCCACTTTCACTAACATATTATAAAGAATTCTAGTAGGTTGTTTTATTGAACAATTGGTGATTAATAACCGCATGGATGTCAATTTGGAGGTTCCTAAGCCTAAATACTGATATATTGTGATGACCCTCTAGGTAATTTCCGTAACTTTCATGCATTTTTTGTGTTTCAAGACTTCCCACAGTGACTACAGGTATTTTATGACTTTTTAGAATTGTCGTTTCAATTATCTGACAATTTATTTAGATTTTAAGCTTATTTCCCTATTTTGTAGCTTTCGTAGTTTAGGATTTGGTCTCGAGCAAAAAAACTCCTAGTAGATGATCTCAAATAAGAATTCTAATAGCTCCATCAACTTTGGAACATTGATTTTAGGCTATAAGACCCTTGGTTCAGGTACTAAGGCTTCTGCACTCGTTTTGGGATATTGGCCAGATTATGTAAAAATATAACTATAGTTATGGGCCCAATATTTATTGAAACAATATCAAATCAAAGTTTCAATGATTCCATTGGATCTAGAGAATGTTTTATAATAAATTTGCACTATTAGATCATGTTCATAGGTTTTCAAATGAGTTTTAGGTATCAAAAGTAAGTTTTCGACATTGTTGGTGCGGTGTGGTTACAAAAGCAAACTTTTGACAGTGTTTCCGACCATTTGACCAGGTCATGAAACTAAACTTTGTATTGCGTTCATGACCATCACTGATGTTTAAGACCGAAATAAAACTCTTTAGGTATTTTTTATTTTAGGAGCTAGGAAGTTTCAATTTTGAAGATTTCCAATGCATTTTTCCCGTATAATCATCACCTATCAATTTAGAACTCTATTTCCTCATTTTCCAAGAACTTCTATTTTATTTTTCATGATTTATACACAAGTTGAGAATCAAACTCCCATTTTCACCATTTTTTGGGGCTTGAGAGCTCGGATTTGGGTGATTCCAAAGGATTTTTCGAGATTTCTTTCTTGGGTAAGTTTCAAATATTATAATTATCATTGTCCCTTATTTTAATCTTCAAAAAAACTTCACATTCTTTATTTTAAAATGAGTTTTGGGAAGTTTTGTCGGTAAAACTTGAAAATAGTTTTTCTTTGATATGAACCTCATTTTTGCATGGGTTTTTAGATGTAGACTCCAGTAAGTATGGGGAACATATTTTGTTAAATAAAAATTATAGTTTTTATCCCTTTTACTATCAAATCCATTTTTGGGTTCATTTTTAGATCCATCTTCAATATAGCAATATGGGTCTCATTTTACTCCTAACGACATGTATATTACTATTTTGAGAGCGTGATGACATTTTGGGATCATGGATTAAAGGAGGATGATTTGTGGGTGATTCAAGGGTTTTGATTTAGCATCGATGTAGGCTTATAACTATCCTTCTTTATAAGACAATATAAAATATATTTTGCGTGTTTGATAGGGATATTAGGATGTGATTATACGTAGAATACCGTGACTTAGGCTAATTTATGAGTTCAAGAATAGAAGGGTGAATTGATCCTTAAGGTTAAATACTTATTATACTTGTAGGGTGAATTGATCCTTAAGGTTAAATACTTAATGTTTACTATGATACTCAGTGGATTGTAATGGTTTCCCAGATTATGATATGGTTATTTTGGATATGTATTATTGGGACCAAAGTTGAGATTATGATAGTAGTTGGATTTCGTGAAGTGATTTATTCTTGTAAAGGACGTGACCATAGTTTATAGAAATTTTGATGTTTATCATTATACTATTTGGATACTAGTGATGGAATGCATAGATTTGGTACATTCATGCTTACTAAGTAGTAAATGATATGATTCCAACTAAAAATGTGGTTTCTCTGCTATTTTCCTAATAAGGGATTTAATACCACTTTTCACTTCAAAGTGGATTCATTCATAACGGGAATCGTACCACCTTACTAAATGACTTATGAGTCTTTGAGACTAAAATTAATGATTCAAAGATTTGATTGAGATAGATTTTAGTCCATTATTTTACTACGACTATTTAATTTTTTGAAAGAAACTTTGACCCTTTTTACACTTTTATGATGATTTAGTCCCAAAGTTTACCCCTGGGTAATGGATTAACAAACTTACACTCTTTTAGCCATGACCTGAGTTTGTGAATTATTATATATACATATACATATATTTGGTTCTAGATAGAGTATATTACAATGATGATGGTTATTGGAAATCCTAGATCAACACCAAGTCAGTGTATATGGGTATTCCTAAACCCTCTAGGGGCCCCTTCATCTATGAGAAATCATGCCAAGAAAGAGAGATCATCATAGGTCCTGCCTTTGTAAGCCATCAAGCTGGAGGAGGTTTATAGACTAGACTATGTTATGGTACTTGTTTTGGTTATGGTAGTGTGGACTATACTTTGCATTTATCCTTGCATGCACATTGTGTATCACCAGTATACGTCTATATCTATTAGCCTTATGAGGTGGCATAGATATAAGTGATGAGTATTACTTATTGTATGTTGTGTTTTGATTGGACACTTTGGGTTATAGGGCCCAGTTTAGGTATTGTGTGTCTGGGTTAGCCAATTATTTTATTGTGTTATTATTATACTGAGTTTGTAATAGGTTGATTACTAGACAATTACTGAGAGTTAAGGTATAATTTTGATTCCTTTCTTTATGGTTTCTTTATTATGTATAATTATCTCATGTTTAGACTTATGAATTAGAGACCCTGATTATGATATGCACTAGTTCCTACTATGACTAAGAGGCCTTGAAATGCTAGTATGACAACTTTAGGTTGTGCCTTTGGGTTAGGCTTATTTGTGTGTGTGTGTGTCTATATATATAGCTATGGAATTTACCTTATACCCCGCTCTTCCTTCATTCTTGATTGTATATCTATTCCTTGGGCTTGTTTACTACTATATATATCTTTCTTCTACTCTTCATTTGTATAATGGTATATGATATACGATATAGTACTTAGCTCCCAGAGTGTAACTAGAATAAATAGTTTATTCCTATGGTTTCCTTAGCTTTATTATGTTAATTTCATGGATATTTGGGTGTAGTTTACATTCCTTCTTGTATATTATTTATATTGGCATTATCTTTGAAGATCATTCAGTAGTTTCCTACTAAGTACCATATGTTTGGTACTCGTGCTACACTTATACAACATGTAGATTATAGTATGGATTCTCACCACTATTAGGTGCATCAGTAGATCAGCTATGGTTTAGAGACGTAGGGTGAGCTCCTGGCATTCGTAGTATTACTATTCTCCCTCTTATGTACTAGACTAATCTTTGTATTATATTCATAGGTGGATTTTATAAGTATATTCATTTAGTACTTCATGTTGTAGTCTCATTATATTAGAATCTCTTGTACTAATTCCACTAGGTTTTGTGACTATCTTGTGTATTTAGCCTTTTTACTATATTTATTCCACATTCTTACTACATTTCCCTTGGTATCCCATTACAAGTAGTTCTGGACTATAGTTCGGCTTACCTACTGATGGGTTATAGTAGGTGCCATCATGACCTGAGAAGTCAGGTTGTGACATATATAGAAAAAAGCATCAAATTGATGCACACCCTTAGGTCACAAAGTGCCTTAGTAAAACTAAATGCACCAATTCTGCACAAAATAGTGAATGCCTCATAATTAAATTTCTTTTAGACCAATGTCTCAAGGAAATTGCACTGTAGTTATGGAGATTGTTCATTGGTTCATAACTCATAGTTCTCCTTTTGGAGACTAAGTCCTTCATGAACTTAGCATATCCTGGCAATTTTTTCAAAGCTTCTACCATGGAATATTTGCCAAAAACTTCTTCAGAATATTTTTAACTTACTATCTGCTACCTTCTTCTTCATCTTATATGGAAATGGAGGAGAAGGTTTATGATTTTGGGCAAGATGTTTTGCAGCTTTTTTCCCCTTCTCCGTGCTCAGCTTATCATCAACTTATATTCTAGCTTCTTAGACTCAGTTGAACTATATTTCACATCAAGATCATCAACTCTAAATTCATCATTGGAGGCAACATCTTCTGTATGTGTTTGGACCACCAGATGTGGTTTAGATAACACTCTACCACTTCTCATGCTGATAGTTAAATAGGCTCTATCGTTTCACAGGGTTTGCACAATAGTGCTTGGTAAAGTCCCACTCTTTTGTAGGTTAAAAATTGTGGATAATTTACTTATTTGGTGCTCCAACTTCTTCATAGAGGTGGAATAAGAGTCAACTAATGGACTTATAGTAGATAAATCACTTTTCATTTTCTTAACACCCATATTAGTAGATCCTACCCCTTTCAACAACTTAGCCATCATAGCTTCCATGGAAAGCTTACCCGAGTAATTATTAGTATTATCATGACTACCCATAGGTCCTATGCCCTTATGGTAACTTGATATCCAATATAAAATTCCGAAACTAGCTCAGGACTATATCTACCAGACTATTTAGTCATCATCTAAACTTGTATTTATTGAACAGTCTCTCAAACTCAGGCATCTCATACATACCCGTGGATATCAATATTGACTCCTCATGAAATCCCCTCTTTGGTCAACCTTTATTAGTAATAGCTCAATCCCAACCATACTAGCCTGCATGGCTGAAACATCCTATTGGTCAACTTATGGAAAAACATGAGAAAGTGATACCGGAGGAACTAGTGGTGGAGAAAGACACTATGGTGGAGGAATCTCAATGGATATGTTATCATTAGCATCACTAGAGACCCATGTATCAAACCCTATACTATATTTATCTATATAAGAACTAGCAGATACAGTCTCTTATTTATTATCGAGGTTAATTTTATCTTCATTTTGCTTGGACTATAATTTTTCTCCATCTTTATATTGGGGAGTTCCTTCAGGAGTATGTCGTAGGTACACCTCCGGATTCTTCATTTGGGGCCCCGATATCTATGTTTGAGGTAAGCTTTAATGTGGCTCAAATAGAGTCATGAGTGGATACTCATTCATTGATCTACTAAATTCTTCAAAACAATCTTCCACCAATTATTGGGTGGATGTATCCTCAGTTTGGTCCTCAATGGAGGTAAGCATTCCCCCTTTCTTTGCTCTTTTCGTTATTGTATTCTTTGGTTCCATGGTACTTGTGGATGGTAAACATTAATACCCAATACATAAAGAAATAACATACATGTATTTATGTCATTGTCCGTCCCTACAGGTCAGGCAACGAATCATTTCTAGATGCTACAACTCGCCATGTGACACATGGGTCCAACTCCTACAGATGTGCAAATAAAGGGTCTCAATAAGAGTGGTCACTATGAGTCAATAGGTATCCCTACAACTTGTCTCATGACTCATATGAGTATAAGTCTCAAACTTCTAAATCATTACTTTTTCTTAACCACAATGCCAGTGATCACAACTTACTCAAAAAGTCATTGCCTTTGTGTACAAGTCATTACGGAAGTCAAGAGGACTACGCTGAGGTAGTTTCTGTAACACCTATTTTTATCTTTTTTCCTAATCAATTTAGCGTCACTACCACATTAGGATCATTCAAATGGTAGACAATACTTATTCTTTATGGTACTCATTACACCAATTACCAGGGCTTCTCAAACCTTATTGTGAACACAAAATTTTCAAAAGAATTAGTACATAAAAGAAATGAATCTACCGAAAGCACACATTATTCCAATTTTTTAACAAATTATATAAGTAAAATGCAAAAATTAGTTCAAGCAAATCCCCTTTCCATAATCAAGCAAGTTCATCTATGGTTTTTTTAAATTCAAAACAATGATGGACACCCTTGTGAGGATCTCAAATTGAAGAATCAAAGTAATTGGAAGCAAATTTAGATACTTTGATCTTTTAACTTGATGCTTGAAGGAGGAACTTAAATTTCCACTAGGTAGGCCAGAATTTTGAAGTGGGTGTGCAGATGAATGTAATGATTGATGAATTTTGGGGATTTGATGCTGAATATTCACAAATCTAGGGAGAAAATTAAGAATAGGAGTTATTTTAGTGTAATGGAGGGATTTACAGTTTTGAAATTGTGGGAGAGGAGTCAAATTGGGTGAGAATTGGTGGTTTAACCTCCAAAAATTGGGTTGGTTGGGTTGGGTTGGGTTGGGTTGGTTCACGATTAAAATATAGGATAGTTTTGACCCAGTTCCAACAACTCTCCCTAAAACTCATTACTTAGGCGAAAAGTCATCCCCAACACCTATTGGCTAATATAATACTTACCTTCTCTAATCCCCACAACTTAATATAATGATTCGTTGTGAGAAACTACAGGTCTTTTTGACTCATTTTGAGAGTAATGGGGTAGAGTTTTTATTATTTAGAAATTTTAATATTTTCACTCCCGATAAAGATGGATCACCCTCGAGTTATTCCCAATGCCTATGACCCATCGTGAGACCTATGGGATCTATGCACTAGATTTTTCTCTATTTTCTATTTTAGTTTGCAACAACCTGCAGACTTTAACACCAATTAGTCCTATACCACAAACTAAAATCCAATGAATAACAAAAACAAAATCCTTGAGTTGAGTCCCAAGCAATGCTTGATTTAATGTCGCAACATAATGTATAGTGGTTCCATTGCACTTTTGATGCTTAAAACTAGAAAACATGCAAGTACTTAGGTCCTATTTTTAGATATGATGTGTTTTGTGTATGTTTTGCATAAAACTAGGTTCTAGAGATGAAAAGAACAAAAAGAAAGTAAAGTTTCCAGAGGGACCACTAACGAGCCTATTTAGAGGCTGTAAGAGAAAACTTATTTTGAAAGATCTGAAATCTTAAGATTGGATTCTGAGAGTTACAAAGCCTAATTATGGAGCAAAATTACCAATTACTCCCCTCGTAAGTGACATCATAGGTGGAAGTTCAGACACTGCTGAGTCCTTCTATTACTTATGACCCACATAGGGTCCGTAAGTGGTACTTACGGTCTGTAAGTGGGTTCATAAGTTGTTGCCGACTTAGTTTTCCTTTTTTATTGTGGTTAGAATTTTTAGAGTTTTGATATATTCTATAAATACCCTTTTTATGTTTTTGTATTTTTTATGCACTCTTTACGTTCACAACACTACATTGATTAAGAGATTCGAATTTTGATCTAGGAATCCTTTGTTCTTGGTTTTTATGGTTGAATATTAATTTGAGATTCTAGTTTTCATATTTTGTTATTGTAATACTATTGATAGGATTTATTTTATGAATTCAATGGATGTTCATGCAAACATGAATGGCTAGACCACCTAACTAGGCTTGTGGGAACCCTAATGGAATAACAAAGTAGAGAAAGTGCAAACTCATTCTTGATTAATATTCTTGCATGTATTGTGATCTTATTTGGTTTGATTGTTTCTTAACGACTGCAGATGTTAAGAACCTACTTGTATTCGATACTTACTCATCAAGAGAAGTAGAGATTAGCAAAATAAGATCTAAGTAATTTGAAGCTACCAACCTTCATCTAATTAACTAGACACTCAAAAAGTAATAGTTAATTTGGGATCCAAGATAATGGTTGGTAAGGAGGCACTCTGAGACTCAAAAGGTGATGAATGAAATTCACCAAAGGCATTCACAAGACGATTTATGAGACATATCTTATTAGATTTTAAATGCAAGGCATTGTATAGTTTGATAGAGCATGATAAGTCTATGGAATTAGGATGTCTGGGGAACACAGTCCTTGTATTTATCTCATATTGTTTTCAACCTAAAGCGACCAAGATTTTTCATTATTGTTACTATTCTAAGAAAATACCCACACTTACTTTGGTAACACCCTGAGTCTGGAACCCCGACACTACACGGTGCTAACAATCCCGAAGGACCACTAGCTAACCCATGACTGGTACATGTTGCAATAACTGTCCAATGATAATGAAATATGCAAAATAATGGGCTAAATTGCCATAAGGTTCAAAACAGAAACATAACTGATAATGTAGTATAACAATACCAAAATTGAAATAACTGTCCGAACATGCTATAGTCTGAACATCTAGTCTGAAAGTCTCTAAACTGTCTGAATAAGGAGTTAATGGGACATATCCCCAACTAACTCCGTCTACTGAAAACTGAACTAAAATAATGAAATAATCATGGTATCCTGAATGGTGAGGACTCACTGCAATCTACTGTTGCTGGCTGAATCCAAACTGCTAAGATGCTTTAGAGCTCGTACGTCTGAACCTTTAGAGCTCGTAAGTCTGAACCTATGGTATAAAATACCATTGCGTAAAAGAAAAGTATATATCAGTACGTGTGAATATACTGGTACGCAAAGTGAGGTAAGGCTGAATACAAAGGTTCATATGCATGAACTATATCTGACTGAATGTCATGAGAATAACTGAATGAGAATACATACATGACTATATAGACTGTAACTAAAATCATGAGAATTCTAAATACTGAGCTTTACTAATAACATAGATTACTGATAATTGATTTAACTGATACTGGGTGACTGTATCTGCCAGTCCTAATTCTGATGGAACTAGCTGAGTTCCGTACTGAACTGAGTGACTGTATCTAACAGTCTTGAAATATATAGAACTATCAGAGTTCTATTACTAAGACTGAGACTGAGAATGTGACTATGGGAGGTAGTCATATAACCGACATACCCCAAATAAAGAAATATAGCGGAGCTGGGATCCAATATATAGCCCCAATTAAAAGGGTATCAATACTGCACCACAGGTAAAGACAAGCTGTGAGTGACCCCTATCTGACAGTGTCCCTAAAAGAGAATGGTGAGACCCTCAATAGGTAGTGTTAATCTACCTCATCAACCCTCAACTATTACTGTTGATGTCTCAACCTATGTTGTCTATGTAGTTCTGGAATGCAAGGATTGGTTCTAAGGGTCACACCCTCTACTGTCATTGTGTATCCTCATCCTCAGGTTCACTCGGTGCTGAACCCTACTCCCAACTAAATAGAAACTAAACTGATTATACTGAGATGAACTAGACTGAGTTCACTGAGTTCTATGGACTGACAAAATATTACTGAAGCCTATTAACTGACTGAGTTCATGATATTACTGAGTTTTCCTGAGTCATGTAACTCACTGAATTATACTGAGTTCTAAAACTAACTGAGAATACTACTGATCATGGTGTGACTGAGATTATCTTTAAACTAATACTGGCTCTAGGAACACAGCTAAATTATCAGGTATTGAATACCCCCAGGACTCGATAGCATGAAAATAAACAAGACATGATACTTCTTGAGCTCATAACAATTGTTAACAATTCATAATACAACCATTGACGGATTTCATGATGCACATGATACTCATAGTCTTGTACATGAATAGGAATACATTCCAACATATCATAAGTTCACAATCTAGTCTCATGAACACTCCATCAATTCATCATACTACAAACATTAGCATGAGAGTCATTTTGAACATGTAGTGATAGCCTAAATTCATCATGTAGATCAATAAGGGTTCATAAAACACAATTCTACTCACTTAGCCATTTTATCATACACATAGAATGCATATACTTACGCTTAGGCATGAACATTAACACTTTTACATCATGGCTACATTAATCAACCCAATTTCATGAAATTCAATCCACATGCTAACATAATATCATGAAAACACAATAAAGATTCCAACTTGGGAATCATACAACACATCAAAATGATCATAATCAATCCATAACATGAATATCAAAATTTATAATTTAAAATTGGATTCTTGGACTTCAAGGATGAAAGCGATCCTTGGATGAACATTTTACATACCTTAGAATATAAATCCTTAAGTGTTCTTGAAGGGATTCTTAATCTTTGTTCTTGAATTTTGAAACTAGGGTTTCTTGCTTTTGAAAGAAAAAGATGAATTTTGGCAAAACTTGTGTGAATAATGAAATATTTAGGTCATTTAGGGATCAATTTTGGGTTTAAGGCTGACCTGGTTCATGGGAAGATGACCTATTTATCCTTAAAGATGCGGTCATTTAATAACTGAAAACTGGGCATCGATGCGATTGGTGAAGCGGTGCATCGATGGCATCAACACAATACCCAATACATCACGCCATGATCGTACTAAGCCTTAGTAGTTTTGAATCTGTCAACTTGCAACATTATTAACAAATGCAATAGTCGACACGGAGCACCAAGATCGCATTGATTCACTGTTTTGAGCCACCAAACGTGGTCTAAATGAGTTTTGAAAAATCTGAAACTTGTTCGGGAATACCTAATGACCTTTCTAATCATGAATCAACAAAAATATAAACTATTAAAGGACATTAAGGCCGCTAAATGAGATTGCTAACCTTCGAAGGCCAAAAATAAACTAAGTCTGGAAACTTAGCTAGGATTTTCTAAGTCTGAGACCCCTTGACAAGCTTAAAGGATTGGATTAAACTTAGGAATTTTGTGGGGTCTTATAGTATCTTCCCCTTGGGAATATTCTTCCTCAAATGAGACTGACTGGGATGGGAGAAATGATAATTTGAAGTATATACTAAACATGAACAACTGAAACATGACTACATGACTGACATTACAAAGATTCATACTGAGCATGCATATCTGATGTATGATTTCATGACTGATCTGATACATGAATGCATGACTGAGAGTACTGATAAACTGATCACGCATATCTAATACATGGATACATAACTGAACTGACTTATGAACATACGACTGAATATTTAAAGGTAAAATACCAAGTTTTTAACTGAAATTTAAATATGAAACTGAATAAGCTTAAGGTAAGCTATTACCTTGGGCTGAGTCTGAGCTTGCAGAGAAGAGGTGAGGATAGTTGGTCCACATGTCTGCTTCTAGTTCCCAACTATCTTCCTCAACGGACCGATTCCGCAAAAGAACTTTGACTAGAGGGACTTCTTTGTTCCTCAGTCTATGAGTCTAATAGTCAAGAATTTCGACTGAAATTTCCTCATAAGTGAGACTGTTCTGAATATCTATGCCCTTAACAGGGACTACGACTGTTGGGTCACCTATGCACTTCTTAAGAAAGGAGACATGAAAGACTGGATGAACTAAAGCTAGATTTGAAGGCAATTCGAGCCCATAAGATACCATACCGAAATGACTGAGAATTTTGAAGGGACTGACATATCAGGGATTGAGCTTTCCTTTCTTGCCGAACCTCTTTACTCCCTTTATGAGAGAGATTTTTAAGTACACATAATCACCAATCTTGAACTCGAGATCCTTTCTTCGCACATCTGTGTATGATTTTTGTTGGCTTAGAGCTATTTTGAGCCTCTCTCTGATTAACTAAACTTTCTCTAAGGTATCGAAGACCAAGTCAGGCCCTACTACTGCGGCCTCACCCACTTTGAACCAACCGATTAGATATCTACATCTCCTACCATAGAGAGCTTCAACTGGAGACATTTAGATACTGGAATGATAGTTGTTGTTGTATGAAAACTCAATCAAAGGCAAGTGGTTATCCCAACTACCTTTGAAATCAATTGCACACACCTTTAGCATATCTTCCAAGGTCTGAATGGTCCTTTCTTCTTGACTATCTGTCCGAGGGTAAAAGGCTATACTGAGATGAACTCAGGTACCAAGACCCTTTTGGAATAGTTTCCAGAAATGAGAGGTGAACTGGGTACCTCTATCTGAAATAATAGACAACAGAACACCGTGTAATCTGACCAACTCCCTGATAAATATCATAGCATAATCCTCTGCTGAATAAGAGGTATGAACCAGAAGGAAATGAGTTGACTTGGTCATTCTGTCTACAATGACCAAAACTGAATCATGTTGATGGTGAGTACAAGGCAAACCCATCACGAAGTCCATGTTTACTTCTTCCCACTTCCAAGTAGGAATACTGAACTCCTATATGGATCCACTAGGCTTTTGATACTCAATTTTAACCTGCTGAATGTAGAGCACTTAGCCATAAATTCTGCAATATCTCTTTTCATCCCACTCCACCAATAGACCTCCCATAAATCACTGTACATCTTAGTGGCCCCTAGATTAATCGAGTAACACACACCATGTACTTCTCCAAGAATTCACTGCCTTAAGTTGTAACAACGAAAAATCACCTCCCGGGATGTTACACGGTGCTTAAGGCTACAAGTAGCCCCAAGCTAACCCTTTGAGCATATTTTTACTATTAACACTCATTTCAAGATGAAATAATTCAACACTAGCATAGTCATATCATATGAAAGGAAATACGAAGAAAATGCTCGGTCCAAATGACCACAATACTGGAAACCTCAACACAACAACAATCTAATAACTAGTCTGAGAAAGCCTCTACTAATCCATGAACTAGAGAGTCATTGGGACAGGTCCCCAACTGACTCAAAATGAACGAAAATAACAACATAGTCTCTCAAAATATGGAGATATTTGAATATAGGTCCTCGAACCATAAGGACTTACCATTGTAGAAATATAGATAGAGGTACGTGAAAATCACTGATGAGGTTGGGACTAAGCACCTAAACCTACATTATAAGACAATTTAGCACATAGACGTATATGTGGATAAGCACTTGAGAATGTACTGAGTATGTGGAGGTGCATTCTTTTATATAAAACAACATCAATACTCTTTAATCAAATCATGCATGTAATAAACAATGACTCACATGGCTTGACAAAGCATAAAATGCAAAGCTCATGAATCATGTAAAATGGAACATGTAACACAATCTCGTGAGTCATTATACTTTTAGCTTTGAAATTTGTACTCTTCTCTTATTCTCATTACTCAAGGATAAAGAAAACTTTAAGATATACTTTCAACTTATGCATATGTCTCATGGAGAGTAAAACTTCTTCGATTCTCAAGAACTCATAACTCTTTTAAACTCAAAAACTTGGAATTTGAAATCATATAACTTTGGAACATACTTGAAGGCATTTCATTCACGTTAGGAAAATATCTCATTTCAAGCTTTACGGAAAAATACTCATATCAAGGGAAATTATTTTAGTTTTAAAGAAAGATATCTTATCTCAAAGCTTTAGTTTTAAGGGAGATTCTCTTAACCAATATAAACTATGTGAGAAACATGGAGTCTAAAGTTTTATCCTCCTAAGGAAGAGACCTCACATTAGGGAGAGGCATCATAATCTTGCCAAGGAGTATAACCTCAACTCAGTGATCTCTTATCTTAGCCTCGGGCCCAATATCTCGACTTTAGGCCCAACAATCATCTTGGCCTTAGGCCCAACCTACGGTAGTACATAGTTTTGGGGTAAGAAACCATGGTAACTTACTCAACTCGATGCTAAATACTACTCCCTTTAGTTTATCTCACTCATCTCATGAAAATACACTTTAGAATAATCTCATGGTTCAATAAGAACCCAATAATCAAATCTGTATCTCATGTAGTAGAGTGGATTTCAAAACTCAATGACCATTAGGTCAAAACATTTCTCAATAATCTCATAATACTCAAATCATAGGTGATTATAGCACAATAGTTCATAAAATCTCAAGTCTCAAGCAGGTCTTAATAACCCATAATTCAATCTCAAGTTAAAACTCATCAAAAGCATAATAGATAACCTATAGATTCATAACTCAGGTAGAAATCTGGAAATTTCTGCAATTTGTCTCAAAATCTCAACATACTCATATACTTCAATAGCTCAAACATTTCAACTATTAACTTCTCAAGGATTAAAATCATGGGGTATAGACCCTGCTGCAATTTCTCAATAAAACATGTAAAAATCATGCAATTAGACTCTTAATTCAAGGCAAACATTAAAAACTTGCAAGCAATAACAATGGATGAAAAACCTCAATTCAATTTCATGTAAAATCTCATAAATTATAGAGAATTGTAGTTTAAATAAGCCTTTGGACACAAGAGTAAAAGGATTGCCCTTGTTCAAAACCCCACATACCTTGAATTAGAAGCTTTGGATGAACTCTCACTTTTGGAACTCTATTCGTACTCTTGAATGAGGTTTCTTGAAGCCCTTGACTTGGGAACCTTGAATCTTGACTTAATTTAGAAAATCTATGGTGGATTCTTGAGATTCTTGGAAGAGATTTTGGATAATTAGGGTTCTTGTTGAGACAAAACTTCATAGAATGCATGTAAAAGACTTCAATTTAGTGTTTGCATAGTTTAACAGGGTTGGAAAAGTCCAAAGTGTCCCTTTTAACTTCTGTACGAAGATGGAAAAATTAAACTAGGAACCTGATTTTATGGGCCACCGCGATATGCCACAATCGCAGTGGCTCACTGGAAATTGACAAATGGGAACCTAGTAGTCACCGCGATGCAGAGTCATCGCGTTGTCCCACTAGTTAGGATCTGGAACTTCTGCGCGACGCATCACAATTGTGTCAGTCTACTGGAAATTGACTATTAGGAAATTGGGGTCCTCCGCGATGCGCCACTATAACGGAGTTCCACTGGAAATTGACAATTGTCAAATAGACCCTCTCCGTGATGCGCTAAGAACTAAAATGATGTTGTTTTATGACTAGGACTTAAATTAGTCATAACTTCTTGGCCAGGTATTGGATTTGGGCATATCTTATATCAACGAAAAGCTTATCAAATTTCCCATGTGATAAAAAATTAAAATTAGGGAAATTCTGTATGGTTAATAAGATACTCACTTAGGAAGTCAATTCTCAATCTTTTAGGGCCGAAATCATGCATCACTTGACACGCCCTAGGG
Source organism: Capsicum annuum (assembly GCF_002878395.1). Classification (NCBI taxonomy): domain Eukaryota; kingdom Viridiplantae; phylum Streptophyta; class Magnoliopsida; order Solanales; family Solanaceae; genus Capsicum; species Capsicum annuum. The sequence continues at coordinate 125,088,930 of NC_061121.1, read as the reverse complement.
CTCATTCAATGAAAGAATTTTTGTGAGATCTTACAATATCTCCCTCTTGGAAACATTTGTCCTCAAATGTCGCTAGTTAGACTAAGAACACAAGAAAAACTAAGTACACATAGCTGAAGCAAGTTGCTAAAATGGGCTCAAAATCTCTCTAAACTCTTGAATGCCTCGGAAATTGCAAGAACTCATACAAGGATAGATGCATATAGCTGAACTTTAGATTAGAAGGGATGAATTAATGAACAATAATACCTTCGGATTAATTTGAACTTGCGGAAAAGAGGTGCGGGTACTTGGCTCGCATGTCTGCTTCTGCCTTCCAAGTAGCACCCTCAACAGACTGGTTCCGCCACAAAACTTGAACCAAGGAAACTTCTTTGTTCCTTAGTCTACGGATCTAAAAATATAGGATCTTAATAGAAATCTCATTGAATGAAAGATTATTCTTAATATCGGCATTCTCTGAAGGATCTACTTCAACAAAATCACCAATATGTTTTTTAAGCATGGAGACATGAAAAATAGAATGAATAGCTGACAACTCTGCGGGCATCTCAACCTCATAGGCCACCTTACCAACATGGATCAAGACTCTATACGGGCCAACATAACGAGGACTAAGCTTTCTCTTTTTACCAAACTTTTTCACCCCTTTCATGGGTGAAATCTTCAAGTATACCAAATCTCCTACTTCAAGCTCAAGATCTCTTCTCCTTACATCGGCATAAGACTTTTGATGACTTTGGGTGGTCTTCAACCTCTCTCTAATCAACTTAGCTTTCTCCATAGCTTCAAACACTGCATTAGGACCAGTCATGGCAGCTTCACCCACTTTAAACCCACCTATAGGTGATCTACATCTCCTAGCATACAGGCCTCAAATAGTGTCATCTTGATGCTAGCATGGTAACTATTGTTATAGGCAAACTCTATCAATGGTAAATGCTCATCCCAACTACCTTTGAAATCAAGAGTACATGCCATCAATATATCTTCTAGGGTCTGAATGGTCCTCCTAGACTGACCATCTATCTGCGGATGAAAAGCGAAACTCAAAAGGACTTGGGTACCAAGTCCCTGCTGGAACGCCCACCAAAATTGACAAGTAAATTGAGTGACCCTATTCGAAATTATAGACGAGGGAACTCTCTATAGCCTAACTAACTCTCAGATATACAATTTAGCATAATCCTTAGCTGTATAAGACGTATGCATGGGCAAGAAATGTGCGGACTTAGTCAACCTGTCTACAACAACCCAAATAGAATTATGATGATGATGCAAAAGAGGCAACCGGTTACGAAGTTCATATTCACCATCTCCCACTTATAAGTGGGTATACCAAACTCTTGCATCGCACCACCAGGTCTTTGGTGCTCTACCTTAACCTGTTTGCACGTTGCACACTTTGCTACAAAATTAGCTATATCCTTCTTCATACCATTCCAACAATACATCTCTCGTAAGTCATGATATATCTTGGTAGTATCAGGATAAATAAAATATCGTGCACCATGTGCTTCAGCCATAATTCTCTAATCATCAACACACGGAACACACAATCTACCTTGTAATATCAACACACCATCTCCCCCTTGGGAGAAAACCTCTACCTTTTGGCCCTTAATTAACTTCTTCAGTTTGACCAAACTAGGATCCCTATCTTACTTCTCATTCACTTCCAAAACTAAAGAGGATTCGGAACTACTCTACACCAATGTACTCCCCTCAGCTTAATCAAGCAACCTAACACCCAATCTATACTGACAATGCATATTGTGAGCTAACTCTTTCTTACCTTCCTCTATATGAGCAACACTACACATAGACATTCAGCTAAGGGCATCCACCACTATGTTGGACTTGCCTGGGTGATACAATACACTCATATCATAGTCTTTTAACAACTCTAACCACCTCCTCTGCCTAAGATTCAACTCTGTCTAAGTAAACACATACTGTAGGCTCTTATGATCAGTAAACATATCAACATGAACACCATAAAGATAGTGTCTCCAGATTTTCAAAACAAAGACTACAACAGCTAACTCAAGATCATGGGTTGGTTAATTCGTCTTATGTGGCTTTAACTGTCTAGAGGCATAGGTTATAACCTTATCTCTTTGCATCAACACATCATCCAAACCAATTCTAGAGAAATCATAATACACCACAAAACCATCTGTACCATCAGGCAAAGTCAACAAAGGGGTTGACGTAAGTCAAGTCTTCAACTCCTAAAAACTCTTCTCACAGGAATCTAACCACTGGAAATTAAGTTTCTTTTGGGTCAACTGGGTCATGCAAGATGCAATAGAGGAGAAACCATTAATAAAACGGCGGTAGTAGGCAGCTAGACCCAAGAAACTCCTAATATCAGATGGGGAGATAGGTCTAGGCTAATTTTTCACAACTTTTGTCTTTTGGGGATCAACTCTAATACCTTTGACTGAAATGATATGACCCAGAAAGGCTATAGACCTTAGCCAAAATTCACACTTACTAAATTTGGCAAATAATTGGTAATCTCTGAGGGTTTGCAAGACAATTCTAAGATGATTTGCATGGTCATTCTCATTACGAGAGTACACAAGGATATCATATATGAAAACAATGACAAACATATGGATGTATTGCTTGAACACTTGATTCATGAGGTCCATGAAGGCGGCTGGGACATTGGTTAGCCAGAAGGACATGACTAGAAACTCAAACTGACCATAGCGGGTTCACAAGGCTGTCCTTAGAATATCACACTCCCTCACTTTAAGTTGATGATAGCCGAATCTAAGGTCTATCTTGGAGAAATAACTTGCACCATGCAACTACTCAAACAAGTTATTAATTCTCAGAAGAGTATTTATTTTTTACTGTGACCTTGTTAAGTTAACTGTAGTCAATGCACATATGGAAAGAATCATCTTTCTTTCGCACGAATCAAATAGGTGCGCCCCAAGAAGAAATAATGGGCCTTATGAAACCTTTGTCTAAAATATCTTTAAGTTGCTCTTTCAACTCCTTAAGCTCCACAGGCACCATACGGTATGGTAGAATAGAAATGGGATGAGTGTTGGGAAGAAGGTCAATCCCAAATTCTATCTTCCTATCGTGAGGTATCCCTAGGAGATCTTCTAGAAAAATATCAGAAAACTCATTAATAATGTTGACTGGCTGAATAGTTGGAGCCTCAAACTTAGTGTCTTTGACTCTAACTAAGTGATAGATGCAACCTTTGGATATTAGCTTTCTGGCTTTAAGATAAGAGATAAAAGGACTCTTGGGAGATACCAAACTCCCAGACCACTCAAAAGCTGGTTCATCAGTAAACTGAAACTTGACCACACGGGTACGAAAGTCTATAGATGCATAACAAAAATGAAGCCAATCCATAACCAGAATAAGGTCAAAATTCACCATGTTTAACTCTATCGAATTAGCAAGTATGACTCTATGAAGAACAGTAACAGGACAATATCTATAAACTTGTTTAGCAATAACTGACGCCCCTACGGGTGTAGAGACTAGGAAAGGCTCAGGAATCTTTTCGAGACTCATTTTGAAATTCACAGCTAGAAGTGGGGTCACATAAGAGACACTTGACCTGGGGTCCAACAACACATAAACATCAAGACAAAAGACACGGAGCATACCTTTAAAAACATTAGGAGAGTTCTTCTGCGCCTGACGGGATGGTAAGGCATAGAATCTATTCTGGTGCTAACCGCCAGCAGTTCTATATGAAGTGCCCTGAACATGGGTGGGATAAGGTACAAGAGCTGGTGCACTAGTAGCCTGTGCTTAAGGCTGGGCATCTCTATTCCCCTGTCTAGCATGAGAACAATCTCTAAGTTTGTGGCCCTGCTTCCCACAACCAAAACAACCCCTCAAATCTATGAAACACTCACCAGGATAATCCCTACCACACTTAGCACAAGGATGATAACGGGGCCTGTTATCAATACTATTCTGCGACCTAGACATAAAGGATCTACCCCCTTGCTCCTGCCTACTTCGAGGTGCGAGAGTACTAGCTGATAAAGGCGCTGGCATAGACGAACGCCTCTAAAACTGAGGGTGGTTCCCTCTATGGAACCTAGGCTGGCTATACTCATGCTGCTCAGATCTATCCCTCTTGTTACCCTTTACTCGATCTCTCTCTATAGTCTTATTCGCCTCAATCTGTTGGGCATGTGTCATCAACCTAGCCAGATCTATATCCCTATGAGGCATCACAGTTCTACACTCCTTTTGTACTAACCTAGAAACACTAGTCACGAACTTGCTCATACTAGCCCGTGTGTCAGAAATCAAATTAGGAGCATACTTAGCCAACTGATTGAACTTCAAGCAGTACTCATTAATAGTCATTGAGCCCTAGCTCAAATTCATAAGCTTCTCAATCTTTGATTCCCTCATCTCGAGCGGAAAGAACTTGTCCAAGAATACTTCTTGGAGCACCTACCAAGTCATAGAAGCAGCATCTTCACCTCTACCCTTTCTCGAGGAGAAATATTGGGCCTTATGAAACCTTTGTCTAAAAGATGTTTGAGTTGCTCTTTTAACTCCTTAAGCTTCGCAGGTGCCATATGGTATGGCAGAATAGAAATAGGATGAGTGTCGAGAATAAGATCAATTATATAAAACAACATCAATACTCTTTAATCAAATCATGCATGTAATAAGTAATGACTCACATGACTTCCATAATTATAAAATACAAAGCTCATGAATCATGTAAAATGAAACATGTAACACAATCTCATGAGTCATTATACTTTTAGCTTTGAAATTTGTACTCTTCTCTTATTCTCATTACTCAAGGCTAAAGGAAACTTTAAGCAATAATTTAACTCATGCATATGTCTTATAGAGAGTAAAACTTCTTTAATTCTCAAGAATTCATAGCTCTTTTGAACTCAAATACTTGAAATTTGGAATCATATAACTTTGAAACATACTTGAAGGCATTTCATTCACGTTAGGAAAATATCTCATTTCAAGATTTTGGAAAAAATACTCATATCAAGGGAAAGTATTTTAGTTTTAAAAGAAAATATCTTATCTCAAAGCTTTAGTTTTAAGGGAGATTCTCTTAACCAACATAAACCATATGAGCTACATGGAGTCCAATGTTTTGTCCTACTAAAGAAGAGACCTCACATTGGGGAGAGGCGTCATACTCTTGCCAAGGAGTATAACCTCAACTCATTGATCACTAATCTCAGCCTTGGACCCAATATATCAGCCTTAAGCTCAATAATCATCTCGGCCTTAGGCCCAACCTATGGTGGCATGTAGTTCTAGGGTAACAAACTGTGGTAATTTACCCAACTCAATGCTAAATACTACTCCCTTTAGTTTATCTTGCTCATCTCAAAAAAATCCACTTTAGAATAATGTCATGGTTCAATAAGAACCCAATAATCAAATCTGTAATCCCATGTAGTAGAGTGGATTTCAAAACTCAATGACCATTAAGTCAATATTTCTCAATAATCTCAGAATACTCAAATCATCAGTGCTTATAGCAAAATAGTTCATAAAATCTAGAGTCTAAAGTAGCTTAGTAACCCATAATTTAATCTCAAGTCAAAACTCATCAAAAGCATAATAGATAGCATATAGATTCATAACTCATGTAGAGATCTGGAAATTTCTTCAATTTATCTCAAAATCTCAACATGCTCATATACTGCAATATCTCAAACATTTCAACTATTAACTTCTCAAGGATTAAAATCATGGGGTATAGATCCAGCTATAATTTCTCAAGAAAACATGTAAAAATCATGCCATTAGACTCTCAATTCAAGGAAAACATCGAAAGCTTGAAACCAATAACAATGGGTGAAAAACCCCAATTCAATTTTCTGCAAAATCTCATAAATTGCAGAGAATTGTAGTTTAAATAAGCCTTTGGGAACAAGGGTGAAAGGATTACCCTTGTTCAAAACCCCACATACCTTGCATTAGAAGCTTTGGATGAACGCTCACTTTTGGAACTCTATTTTTACTCTTGAATAAGGTTTCTTAAAGCCCTTGACTTTGGAACCTTGAATATTGACTCAATTTAGAAAATCTATGGTGAATTCTTGAGATTCTTGGAAGAGGTTTTTGATACTTAGGGTTCTTGTTGAGAGAAAACTTCATAGAATGCTTGTAAATGACTTTAATTTATGTTTTCATGGTTTAAGAGGATTGGAAAAAGTCCAAAGTTCCCCTTTTAAATTTTGTATGAAGCTGGAAAAATTGAACTCGGAACCCAATTTTATGGGCCACCGCGATGCGCCACTATCGCGGTGGCTCACTGGAAATTGACAAATGTGAATCTGGTAGTCACCGTGATGTCGGCCCATCATGTTGTCCCACTAGTTTGGACCTAGAACTTCATCGTGATGCTTTATAATCACGTCAGGCCACTGGAAATTGACTATTGGGAAATTGGGGTCCTCCGCCATGCGCCACTATCGTGGATTTCCACTGGAATTTGACAATTTTCAATAGACCCTCTCCGCGATATGCCAAGCACTAAAATGATGTTGTTTTATGAGTAGGACTTAAATTATCCATAACTTCTTGCCCAGGTATCTGATTTGTTTGAATCTTATATCGACAGAAATATTATCAAATTTCCCATGTGATAAAAACTCAAAATTAGGGAAATTCTATATGGTTAACACGATACTCACTTAGGAAGTCACTTCTCAATATTTTATGGCCGAAATTATGACTCACTTGACATGCCCTAAGGCTCATTATATGAGAGAATATTTGTGGGGTCTTACATAAGTTGTCTACACCTGGTACACAGAGACGACCCTGACAACGCAAAATACTATCTTCCCCTTGGAAGAAAACCTCTACTTTTTGATCTCTAACTAATTCTTTCAACTTGACTAGATTGCGATCTCTATCTTGTTTTTCCTTAATTTCGAAAACTAGAGATGATTCAGAACTATTTTGAACCCATATACTACCTTCTGCAGAGTCAACTAAATGGACACCTAGTCTGGCAAGCTGATGAACTTCCTGAGTTAATTTCTTCTTACTGTCCTCAACATGAGCAACGCTACCCATACAAAATCTACTGATAGCATCAGCCACTAAATTGGCCTTTCCTGGATGATAAAGGACACTCATGTCATAATCTTTCAAGAGCTATAACCACCTTATCTGACGGAGGTTATGATCTTTTTGAGAGAATACATACTGAAGGCTTTTGTGATCTATGAACATATCTACATGCACCCCATACAAGTGATACCTCTAAATATTTAAAGCAAAAACTCTAGCTGCTAACTCAAGATCATAACTTGGATAATTCTTCTCATGGGGTTTAAGCTACCTGGAAGAGTACGCTATGACCTTACCATGATGTATGAGGACACAACCCAAACATACTATGGACGCATCACAATACCCTACGAACCTATCTGAACCATTTGGAAGAGCCAAACTGGAGCTGAGGTGAGTCGAGTCTTCAACTCCTGAAAACTCTTCTCGCAAGGATCTGACCACTGAAACTTAACTTTCTTCTGAGTCAATCTAGACATAGGGGATGCAATAGAATAAAATCCCTCAATAAACCACGTATAATAGCCATCCAAACCAACAAAACTCCTAATATCTGATGGAGAGATAGGGCAAGGCCAATTTCTTACTGCTTCGATCTTTTGAGAATCAACTCTAATACTATCATCGGAAATAATATGACCAAGGAATGCTACTAAACTTAGCCAAAATTTGCACTTACTAAATTTGGCGAACAATTGATGATTCTTGAGAGTCTACAATACTATTCTGAGATAGTCTGCATGATTATGCTTACTGCAGGAATAGACAAGAATGTTATCTATGAAGACTATGATACACGGTTCATCAAGTCTATGAAAGCGGTTGGAGCATTAGTAAGACCAAAGTACATGAGTAAGAATTCAAAGTGACCATATCGAGTTCGGAAGGCTATTTTTGGTATGTCATATTCTCTTACTCTAAGCTGATGATAGCCTGATCTGAGGTCTATCTTAGAGAAATAACTAGCACCCTGGAGTTGGTCAAATAAGTCATCAATTCTGGGAAGTGGATATTTGTTCTTGACTGTGACCTTATTGAGCTGACGGTAGTCTATGCACATTCTAGGAGAACCGTCATTCTTTTACATGAATAGAACTGGCGCTTCCCACGGTGAAACACTGGGTCTGATTAAACCCTTGTCTAGGAGATCCTTTAACTGCTCTTTTAATTCTCTATGTTCTGCTGGTGCCATTATGTATGGTAGAATAGATATAGAATGAGTATCTGGAAGAAGGTCAATGCCGAAGTCTATTTCCTTTTTGGGAGAAATTCCTGGAAGATCTTCGAGAAAGACATCAAAATATCCATTCACTGCTAGGACTGATTCAAGACTGGGAGTTTCAGAACTAGAGTCCTTAACTCAAACAAAATGATAGACATATCCCTTAGATATCATTTTCCTTACCCGTAGGTTGGAAATAAGTTGACCCCTGAAGGCTGAAGTACTACCCCTCCACTCTAAGATGGGTCATTCAGAAATTGAAACTAGACAATTTTGTTTCTACAATTGACTGAGGCATACCAAAAATGAAGCCAATCCATGTCGAGAATGATATCAAAATCAATCATCTCTAATTTGACTAAGTCTGCTGAAGTGGCTTTTTGAGATATCATAATCGGACAGTTCCTGTATACCTACTGGTCAATGATACTTTTACCCACTGGGGTAGAGACTAAGAAGGGCTCTGCTAGAATTTCGAGACTGACTCCGAAATCAACTACTATATAAGGAGTAACAAAAGCAAAGAAGCTCCTAGATCTAGCAAAGCATAAATATGTATATGAAATATCTATTACATACCAGTGACCACATCAGGAGAATTTCCCTGATTTTGTTAGGACTGAAGAGCATATAGTCTATTTAGGCATTGCCCACTGGTGGCACTGGAAGTGGCACCCTGCTGGTTCGGGTGACCAGACTGAGTTAAGGAATGGTTATCCTGACCCTAAAAACCTGACTGAGGACAATCTCTGACTTTGTGGCCTAGCTTGCCATATCCGAAACAAGCATCGCTGCTAGCTCTGCAAATACCCTAATGGTTCTTGCCACAAGTTTGACAAAGAGGATGGGTGCAGGCACTGCTAACACTTCCTTGAGACTTAGAGACTAGTTCCCTATCTTTGTTACCATTCCTGAACTTAGGAATTAGAGCACTAGCTGAGGAAGGAGCTGGAATGGATGACTTTGGGTGAAACTGAGAATGCTTTTCACCCTCTGACTTAGGCTGACTAAAATTGAAGCAACCTGTTCTAGCCCTTTTATTCTACTTTTCCCTCTCCATTACCTTTTACTCCTCTATCTATTGAGCATGGATTATAAGCCTGGCTAGGTCCATCCCACTAATCAACATGGTGGTCCTGCACTCCTTGACCATACTATCATTTACCCCAGAAATAAACTTACTCATCTTAGCCCTGCTATCTGCCAACACATGAAGAGCATACCTAGCTAATTGAGAAAACTTAAGAGAATACTATTTCACTGTCATGTTGCCCTGCTTAAGGTTGATAAACTCTAACACCTTAGCTTCTCTCATTTCTAGGGGAAAGAATCTATCTTAAGAAGGAAATGGCAAACTCCTCCCACTCAACGGACCCTGCATCTTTGGCCCTTTCTACTTTTCACCATTTGAACAATGTGTGATCAATATCCTACAACTGATATGTAGCTAGCTTAGCTCTCTCACTAGCAGTAATCCCCATGATATCTGTAACCTTCTGAACCTGATCAAGGAATTCCTGAGGGTCCTCATCTAACTTAGACCCAAAAAAGATGGGGGATTCATTTGAGTGAAGTACCAAATCCTAGCTGTAGTAGTGTTGGCCACTGGGTTGGTCGGAACAGCAGCTGGCCGTTTATTCTGAGCAGCAACTGAATTAGCAAGAGTAGTAAATGCAGCTCTGAACTGTGCATGAGAAATGTGTTCATCTAGGGGATCTTCCTGAATGGTCTGAGAGGCTGACTGATTTCTATTTCTCCTCTCATTAGTCCTTTTGGGAGGCATGTTCTGCAAATAAAAGGAAGGAATGGATTAGACTGAGAGTTAAATTTAAGCTCATTCTTACTTGCACTACATGAATACAGAAAGAAGGGAAACTGTTCCTAAAATATCTCATAGCCTCCTGTTCATAAATGAGGCACGCTACACACCCAAGCACAAGACTCTACTAGATGTGGCTTTTAGACATCCTAGAACTCTATTGAACCTGGCTCTGATACCAAGTTTGTAACGCCCTAAGTCTCGTACCCCGAACGCTACACAGTACTAACAATCCCAAAGGACCACTAGCTAACCTATGACTGGTACATGCTACAATAACTATATAATGATACTAAAATATGCAGAATAATGGGTTGAAATGCCATAAGGTTCAAAACAAAAACATAACTGATAATGTGGCATTACAATACCAAAACTTAAATAACTGTCTGAACATGCTATAGTCTAAACATCTTGTTTGAAAGCTTCTAAACTATCTGAATAAAGAGTTGATGGGAAATATCCCCAACTAACTTCATCTATTGAAAACTAAACTAAAATAATAAAATAATTATGGTATCCATGAATGATGAGGACTCACTGCAATCTACTGTTGCTAGCTAAATCTAAACTACTAAAGATGCTCTGCAGCTCATACGTCTGAACCTATGGATTAATTTTATTTTTAGGGGTGACCTGGTTCATGGGAAAATAACCTATTTACCCTTAAAGATGCAGTCATTTAATGACTGAAAACTGGGCATAGGCACGATTGGCGACGTGGCGCGTCAATGGCATCAATGTGATACCCGACGCGTCGCACCATGATCGCACTAAGCCTCAGTAGTTTTGAATCTGTCAACCTGTAACAATGTTAACTAATGTGATAGGCGATGTTGCGCGCCAAGATCACGTTGGTCCACTATTTTGAGACACCAAACGTGGTCTAAACGAGTTCCAAAAAATCCAAAACTTATTCGCGAACACCTAATGACTTTCCTGATCATGAATCAACAAAAATATAAACTATTAAAGGATATTAAGGTCGTTAAATAAGATTGCCAACTTTTGAAGGAAAAAAATGAACTATGTTTTGTAACTTAGCTATGATTTTCTAAGTCTGGGACCCCTTAACAAACTTAAAGGACTGGATTAAGATTAGGAATTTTGCGGGGTCTTACAACTTTTATATAATTTTTCAGCTACTTTATCAATTTCGTGAGATAAACTTAGCCTATTCCCTGTGGGTTCGACCCTAACCTTTGTTGGGTTACATATTTGACGACGACCATATTATACTTCTTAGAAGTGTAGTTTTGGGCAACATCATAACATGATGTGGCTAATTTGGCTACTTATACATCACCAAAAAAACCCTTGGGTCAACTTCCATGTAGCTCTTGATTTAATGTGTGACACAGCTTAGATATCTTTATTACTCAGACTTTAACATCACAAACCACCTTGACCTCTTCAAAATTTTCTAGGTATGACTTCACCCTTTGGCTATGCACATTAAATCTCATGAAGTTGTTATTCTCATGAAAAATGTCACCATAAGGAATAACCTTCACCACTTGATATGGTCCCATCTATCTAGACTTTAGGTTTCAAGGAAACAACTGAAGCTTAAAATTAAATAACTAAACCATATTGCCAACAGTAAACTTTCGCTTCTCGACCCTCCGATCATGGTACAACTCTATTTTTATTTCTACAAAGTTAAAATCTAGTATTCCTTCATTGGAACTTATCCATCACATTCAATTGCTCAATTCTCAACTTCATAGCATTATTCCATGCCAGATTCAATCTCTTGAGTGCCCACAATGTGTGATGCTCAAGTTCGACATGCAAGAGACATACTTTGCCAAACATAAGAAAATATGTAGAAGAATTAATGGGAGTCTAAAATGTTGTCCAGTACACCCATAATGCATCAGTAAACTTTGTTTCTCAGTCTATTTTATTGGCATTCACAATCTTCACTAAACCAGAAGTGATCTCCTGATTAGAGACCCCTATTTTCCCCCTTGATTGAGGATAGTAAGGTGTTGTCACCTTATGATTCACACTATATTTTTCAAGTAGGGAGCTGAATATATGATTGCAATAGTAAGAACCTTCATCCCTGATGATAGCCCTTGGTATACCGAATCTGGAAAATATTTCACCTAAGAAATACTATCAAACTTTTCCCCTTATTGTCAGGAAGTTAAATTGCCTCCACCCATTTTTATACAAGGTCAATAGAAAAAAATGTACTTTATACCATATGAGCTCTTAAATAGTCCCATGAAATCATTACCTCACACATCAAACAACTCAATCTCTATAATTAGGGTCAATGGTAGCTCATGTGCGAAATGTTCCCTTGTCATTGACATTGGTCATAAGATCTTACGTAGTCATGAGCATCTTTATGAATGGTGGGCCAATGCCTTATTAGAAAATCTTATGAACCATCCACAAACCATTATGATGACCCCCAATTTGGGATAAGTGATATACCTCTAGAATACTAATTATTTTAACCTCCAAGACATAACTACAAACCATTCCATCTCTAAAATCAGAAAAAAGTATGGCTTAACCCCCAAAAAAATTTGTGTATCAAACATAAAATACTTTCATTCTTAAAGGATAAGTCCTTAGGCACCACATCACTTGCGAAATAATTAGCAAAATCTGCAAACCATGGAGTCAACACTTGTGATGCAGCCAACACCTGCTTGTCTAAAAATGTATCATCAATGTATGGCTCATCTTTCAACTTCATCATTGCCTTTTTCTTAAGTCATGACAAGTGGTCAAATATTTGATTTATGGTCCCTTTTTTACCCTTAACCTTAATTCAAATTCGTGAAGTAGAAGTACCCAACAAATCAATCTAGGTTTTGAATCATTTTTTACCATAAGATACCTAAGAGATTTATAATTAGTATGCATAATTACTTTCATCCAAGACAATAAGATAAAAACTTCACAAATGCAAAAACCATAACAAGCAACTTTTTTCCATCACTATGTAGTTTTTCTGAATTGGTTTAAGTGTCATGCTATCATAATAGATCGAATAAAGTATCTTCACATATTTTTGGCCTATGACTGTTCCTAACTCCACTCTACTAGAGTTGGACATCACCTTAAAAGGCATGGACCAATCAGGTGAAATAATTATAGGGGTTGATGTCAATTATTACTTGAGGCAATCAAATGCCTTTAGATACATATCATCTAAAATGAACTTCGCCTTTTTCTCCAACAATATACAGAAAGGATGTGCAATTTTAGGGAAATCCTTAATGAACCTATGATAAAATCCAATATGCCCCAAAAACCTTTGAATACCCTTTATATAAACTGGCGGAGTCAATTTTTCAATTACTTTAATTATCACCTAATCAACCTAGATCCCCTTCTTTGAAATATTGAGATTGATCAATATTTCTTCTTTTATCATAGTGTCACTTTTTCCAATTAAGCACCAAATTACAATCTTTTCACCTTCTCAAGCCACTAGCCAGATAAGAAAAGAAATCTAAGAGTCACCAACCACTGAAAAATTATCCATGAATACTTCAATAGTGTCCTCCACCATGTCTTAAAAGATAGACATCATACAATACTGAAAAGTCATTAGCGCATTCATAATCTAAAAGGAATCTTCTTAAAAGCAAACATCCAAAATAGACAAGTGAAAGTGTCCTTTACTTTTTCTTCAAAAGCCATTCAAATTTGTTTATATCTCAAATAACCATCAATAAAATAATATCATCCTCTGCAAGAATGAAGATCTAATATTTGGTGCATAAGTGGCATTGGAAAATGATTTTTTTGATATGAATTTAGTTTTCTATAATCCATGCACACTCTCACTAATTGGTGACTATTCTCATAGGAGTAAATGCATTCTTTACATTTGGAACCAAAATGATTCTACCCTTTTTGGCATATATTAAACTAGGCTCACCTATTTGATATCTATGATAGGGTAAACCATACACATATCCAACCATTTGATATTCTTCTTCTTGACTCTCTCTTGTATAGATATATTAATCCTACACTAATGCTTAATACAATGAATATAATTTGGCCTAAGTTACATTTTATGAGTTCAAATTCCAGGAAGAATACTATTAATGTTTGTAATGGACCATAAAATGGACCTCTTGAACTTCCACAAAACTTATACTAGAGCGTCAATATCCCACATTACCAAATTTGTTGCTATAATGATTGTCAAAGCATTGTTGTCTCCAAAGATAGCATAGCTAAGGTTGGATAGCAGAGCTTTGAGCTCTAAGATAAGAGGTTTCTCAATAGATGGCATGGCTTATGGCTTTATCCTATTCATCAATTCTGAGTCTAACTTTTTGGTGCATAAGAATAGGAACCCAAATCAGCAAGTGCACTTAACATATCATTATACTCGTCAATATTATCACCCTCAAAATTTATGATCAGTATTGCTAGTGCTTCAACACCAAGCCTTTTTTTAATAGGGACTATTAAGGATCATTACCAATTGTTTCATTAACCAAGACTACTCACATATCATTTGCTTTCTTCATAGATCGACAAACGCTGAAAATCATTTTTTAATTATCCAAGCAAAACTTTAACTAACTAGTTTCCACATCAACTAATACTCATATGTTCATAAGGAATGGTATCCCCTAGATGATGGAAACCTTAAAATCTACTTCACAATTAAGGATGACAAAATAAGAAGGAAATATGAATGAGTCAACCTTCACCAACATATCATACAAAACATTTATAATCTTTTTTACAATGCAATCCACCATAAGAAGTCCTATCAAAGTTGATTTGTGTGATAGTAACCCTAACTATCTAAATATTGCAACCAGCATCATATTAATGCTAGTACCCAAATCATACAAAACCTTTGCAAAATTAAAATCCCCAATGGTACTTGAATCGTGAATGCTCTAGGATCCTTTTTTTCCTGCACAACAGGCAGAGTATTTATTTCACTATATTGGTGCAAATTATCAATAGGCTCAAAAATCAGAGTCCTCTTCTTTGTTAGAAGATCTTTCTTAAACTTTCCATAGCCAAACTTATTCTTAAGTTCCTCAACTAAAGATATGTTCACCGATAATTACTTTAGCATCAAGATAAATTTGAAATACTTCCCTTCCTCATATCCTCTATTTCAATCTTTATGGAAAATGTAGAGAAGGTCACAAAATGGAAGTAAAAACTTATGGTAACTCCTTTTCCATCCCTTTTCTAGTCTCAGTCTCCTTTTTAACAATTGGAGATAGCTTTTTAGAAGCCTTTTCCTCAACAACTTGATTTTTTCATTTGACTACCTTTTTAACAACAATCATTATGAGCTCATCCCTATCATCAACAACTATAAGTATATAAGGTTTGACTATTTTTATCTTGCTTCTGGTGGTCACTACCATGTAGTGATTGTTTTTATATTCCATAAAATATTGTTTGGAAGTGTCCCATTTGACGTTGGTTCAATGCTACATAAATTAGGCCAAACTATTATTTAAGTTTCTCAATAGCAGTAGAATATGACTCCATCTTTTGATTCATCTCAGAAATACCCAGATCTTATTAAGGCCTTCATCAATTTTCTCTACCCCTTACAATACTGTAAAGAGCAACTTCTCCACTATAGAATTACTCAAAAGAGTATCACGACTACTAGGTGGAATATATAAGCCACTCCTATCATTCTTATAGTTGTCTCTCTTCTTATAGTTACCATATCTTCCTCTAGTCCTATCTTTATACCTCAATTGGTTGTAGTTGTTATCCTTGTAATAGTTCTAACCTTGATTTCCTTTATAAGAGAGATAATTATCATTATTAGACCCTTATACTTTGGATCAAAAACCCACCACCAAATCATCTAGATATTTTGCCTCCTCCTCAAAATTAGAGTCAGTATATTTGGTGTTTTACCGTGAGAACTGACTATATTTACCTATTCTGGAACTGACTATATTTACCTATTCTGACCTTACTTTTATAATCTTATTTGTAATTATACTTAACTCTACTCATCTAAGCTATTTCTTAAGTGAGCCTCTCATCTATTATTTGATGCTTTGTGAATGCTCTTATCATAAAGTGTATATGGGAATATCAAAATCCTATATGTGCAAACCATTATTAGTTTTTGTGATTGTATCCAGTATCACTGAAGTCTGCTCCAAGTTAGACTCATAAATACACCTCTTTTCACAATGTTAGCTACAACCTTATTGTTAGCATTCAAAGATCTGTAGAAGATTTCAAGCAAACTGTCATTAGGTATTTTATAATTTGTACTTTTTGTAACTTCTTCTTAAACATAAACTATGTCTCATACAGTACCTCGAAATATAGTTTCCTAAAGTTATAAATTTTATCTTTTAATAGCAATATTTTGGATGGTGGGAAAAATCTCTGTAAGAATTGTATCTTTAACTTTTTCCAAGTAGTTATTGATCCGCTTGGTAACTATGTCAACTATATAGTATTTTCACCAGCCAATAAGAAAGGAAATGATTATAGTCTGATAGCATCTTGATGAAACACCCCAAATATTAGCCCTTGTAAATTTCTTGAGTTTCAAACTCTCTATTCATCATACGAATCATACCATAAGTTGTGTGGTGTGGAGATAGGTCTAGGGACCCTATTCATACATTGGTGAATGTGTTTTTAGCCAAATTCTATCCTAGCTATGAGAGACTCCACATGAGTCGTATAGTAATATGAAGAGTGGGCAGGGTCCAATCATATGTTGTCCAATGTCTAGCCCTTCATGTTCTGGCTTGGATACAACTAAAACTTACACGTCATATGGTCTAGTGATAAGTTGGGAAAAGGAGTTCTAAGTTGTACAGAATGTGGTGTCCAACCTTCTATTCCAGTGATGAGTTGATGGTACCACTCGTATGATGTGGTGGCGAGTTGGAGGGTCAACTTGTAACCACTGTAGTTTTCTATAACTTTTAAGTTAAGGGTATTTTAGACATTTCCTACCCTAATCCCTTAAGACTCCACGTCTTACAACAATTTTTGGCCATTCATTACACACTTAGTAAGACTAAAATACTCTCTAAACTCTCACTAAAACTTCCCACAAAATATTAGGCTAGGGTTTATTTAAGGTGGTCATCTAGAGGCTTAAAGATCAAATTCTCCCCATGGATCTTTGTAACTCAGGCATGTAGCTCTTCCTTTATTTTAGTTCACTAAAATAATTTATTTTAAACATTGTTCATGAGTCATTAAGAGTGGTTTTAAAAACCAAGGTTGAGGGTTTGAATGAATGTTGTTGGATATTGTTTTCTCATGATTTGAATTATGATTATACATGTTTTGATAATGATTTTGCACATGTGGGTGCATGGGAAGTGTGGTTTAACAAATGGGTCATGTTTAACCCTAAATTTGTTGGTTTTTGGCTTTTATAATGGTAATGCCTCAACTTATATGAAAATGCTAATGAAATGATATTGTCAAATGTGGAATTATGTTTTGAACTAAGGCAATTGCCTATGAATGTTAATAATTGGTAAATGGTTTATGAAAGTCTTGTTGGTCATAAATTAATTTGAAATACAAAATGAGTTGAAGTCCCTAAATGTTGAATCAAATTGATGTTTTTATTTAGATAATGTGTTTGAGTCCCAAGTTGATTATAATGGTTATGGTATGTTGTATGCTTGCAGGTGAGGTTGGTATGACAATATCAATGGAATAAATTATATTTGAAATTGGGGGAGTGGGTTTGAAATTAGTCTTTGTAAATAGTTTGAGAACAAGTAATAGTTGTGAATTCTTCTAGTTATAATCAATAATGGAAATACACTAGGATTGTGTTCCCTATGACTTTGTAACTCATAAAACAAATCCTCTAATCCCTCTAGTGAACTTTTTCCTCTTTTATGACACCCTAAATTACTGAGATCACTCAATTTCCATGGCAGTATAGTCCTCTGGTTAGCCACCAACTGTTGGCCAGTATCATACTTTGACATCTACATTAGAATTTCTAGAATTATATCACCCCAAAACTCCTAAAAACTCTAATTTGACTAAATCCTATTGTAAACATTGAGCGAGTGAGACTTTTAAAGAACTTGACTTGGGTAGCCCCAAGTTAGAGCTTTATGCAAATTTCTAAAACTTGTGGGAAGTATAAACCAATTGTGGAACCAATTCAATTGAAAAAACTCATCTATAACAATGGGATACCATGAATATTATGGATGGAGGATGAAGTTGATAGAATTAACACTAATGAAAATCTCCAATTTCTAATATTGGTAAATATTCATATGGATGCCTGAATTGGATGAACTAAGACTTCAAATGCCGAAATAATTCAATATGAAAGGGGATTGTAAAATAGGTATTTTGACGAACAAACGCAAAATCATTAAACTCGACTCAGATAAGGATTTCATTAACAAGATATTAAAGAATATTTACAACATTTTAGACAAGGATTGATATTCATACCCCATGAGACCAATTATATATCATGTGAATTTCAATGTGAATAAGGCATTGACTCAAGCAGGGGAATGTATTTCATGCCCTGACTTGAAATCTACTTACTTTGTTAAGGAGTCTTTGTATTCCCTTGATCAATAGTGGGAAAACCACTTAATTTGGATATAGCTACTATTAATAAAACTAGACCTAACTATTCTAGGGTAAAGGTGTAGGTCGGTCTTATGTCTAATTTTCCTAAGATGGTGGAGACAGAATGTATTAATCCCATAATAAAGGAGTCCAGGATTGAGGAAGTTAAGGTACAATATATATGTTAAAAAGTATTGCAAAAAGTGCAAACTCTAGGGGATTGATGACAAGATTGTGGAACTTTGCATCTAGAGTTGATGATAAAAAGGAGACAAGTTATAATAAAGGGAACAATATGAATAATATTACTAAAATTAAGGAACCATCTATATCAAGGAAGAAGAAATGGGGTATGCAGTGAAATTTCGCTAAAAGGAGATTTATTATCGAGCATAAAGAGAGGAGAGAAGGGAAATGCATAACTGAGAAGGCATTGTCACCTGATAAAGTTCTTAAAATTTATAATGGCTTTACAACCGTAGAGGAGAAGGAAAATCTAGGATAAGACATCCCAAAAGCAGATTAAGTCAGTATAACAACAAAACACATAAGAAAAAGCCAAATATATAGATATACAAATAGAGAAAGAAAAGGGATGATCTAGCAATACAACTTAAACAGTACACACAAATGAAAGCAATTACTCGAAATTTAAGGTTAGTAGAGTCACAAAAAGCTTTTCGAAGAGTGCAGTTGCATAATTTTCATAAATTTGCTTTTGTAGCTTTATTGGAACCATTTCAACTTATTAGAACAATTAATATATAAAAATGCAAACTAAATATGACTCAAGTATTTCATTGAATAATGGAAATGTCACATCTCAAGACTTCCCCTAGTCATAACACGGTGCTCAGAATAGCAAGTAACCCCAAGTTAACCCGTGGCTAATCAAAACACCAAGAATACTGAATAAAATAATGAGATACTAAGTGGAAACTAAACTGAAATGAACTGATTATAATAACATTAAAAACAATACTGGATATCAAAACTAAGGTTTTTTGACATAGTCAACATGATGAAAACATAACTATTTGTCTGAAAGCCTCTAAACCATATGAATTTTTCGGACAAGCCCCCAACTAACTCGAACTGTCTGAAACTAGATAAAAATACTAAAAATAAATGGTTATAATTGTCCTTCAAATAATGAGGACTCACCAATCACTATTGCTAATATGGTGCAAAATTTGTACTAAGCCTGATTTGGATGCTAAGCGTCAGAATGTATAATATAAGACAATATAGCACAAAGAAAGTATGTGATCAGTACTATTAATGTACTGAGTATGTGAGATGGGAAATAATTAATATTGGTTGAATAGAATATATGTGACATAGTAAATTGATGCAAGACCAAGTAATAAACATGTACTATATGATAAGCGGAACAATTGATTACAAGGTCATGCAAGTATCTAAATTTGGAAAATAAACTGTGGACTGTGGGAGCTACCAGTAATCAACATACCTTAATTTGAGAAAACCTAGGTCCAACCTATAACCCCAGTTGTATGGGTGATCAGTACATTGCCAAATGTATGAACATTGACTGACGTGGATCTACTAAACTGATGTTCGAAAGGACTAAGGTGTCAACCTAGTCTAATAGGTGACCCTCTAGAACCTATGGTGGCACCATAGTTTTGGAGCATAGGTACTTTTACTAGAGGTCTCAACCTAACTGACGGGTGAGCCTCCATCACTATATTGGCTCGGTGCTATGTACTACTCCCAACCAAGTGACCCTGATAACTGGAAATGCTCTATAATAATAATATTCTAAAAATTGACAATAAATTCATAATCTAAAAGTATTCAATAACATGTAAGCTGGAAAATCAAGAATTTGTAAGTGTATGCATGATCCTAGGTCATCTGGTGTTCATAACCCACCATCTCTGAAGAATGCAACTAGTAATGACAATATAAAAATCTGAACATAACAAGGAATTTCATAACTCAAGCCCAAAAATTAGAATTTATCAATATAATTAGATTTTACAATTCTGAGTATGGAAAGATGCTCAAATTTATGGGAAAACATATATCCATGGTTTAATAAAAGAAATAAACTAAAAACTTATGAAATTCATACTTTCCATGGAAACCCAAAGCTTGAAGGGTGAATTAATCTTGGGGAATTGAGTAATATTTGGGACTCAATGGGTGAAAGTGAATACACTGATGAAATCCCACATACATGAGGTTTAAAACCTTGAAGAAATCTTTGGATTTGAAGCCAGAAGTTGAAAAGCCCTATTTTGTACTTGGAGAGAAAAATAGCTTCTCTCTCTCTCTAAATTTTCTAGGGGTTGAATGAATTTTGAGGAATGGGGGACTTATGAGTTTTTCGTATAATTATTCATCCCTAAAAAAATTTAAACAACATAGTTTTGGTGATAAAATGAGGAGAAAAGGCCAAAAAACCCCTCAAAAATCATCTAGAAAACTCCTAGATGCAGTCTCGACAAATTAGGATATGACTCGTAGGGTCTATCTATAAGTCATAGCCTAATTTATAGCTAAAGGACTTAAATTTTATGCTCCACTGTCATGACGATGAGTTACCAGACGACTCGTAGTGTCTTGTCGATTAATTGGAAAGATAATCCAATTACCTACCTGTTTTGTGGCTTTTGAGCTCAAAAACTCTTGGTAATCCAAAATTTATGCTCATTTGAAGCTTACTATAACAATATGCTTTACAAGAATTCAATTGGTAAGGGACATTTTGACTTGTCTATAAGCTAGGAGTTATTTGAGGCCTTAATATATTTTTAAATCACTTATCAAACTACCAAAACATAATTTTTTATTTTGAATGAACTTGAAGCTTGGTTCTAATATTGACTTGGATTTTGGGGGTGTTACAGTAATTCCCTCGGGGTCATTCGTCCTCGAATGAAAACTAACTAAGATAAAGTGTTAGGGGAAAATCTATAATTCCCACACTATACTCCTACAAGCTGAACAATGACTTCATAACTGATTCTATAACTGATATATATACTAAACGAAACTCATGAATACATGTTATGACATGAAAATAGCTGGGTGGCCCGAGATAGAAAGAATTAGTATAGGAGAAACTATTACCTCAAACTGGGATTGAGTTTGAAGATAAAAGATGGGGTAATTGGTCATCATATCTGCCTTTGCTTCCCATGTAGCTCCCTTAACTAACTAATTTCTCCACATAACCTTTACCAAAGCAACCTATTTATTTCTTAACTTACGAACCTAATGTCAAGTATCTCAATTAGGACTCTTCAAAAGAGACATTGTCTTTCACATCCACACTCTCTAAAGGAACAACTGATGTTGGATTACCAATGCATTTCATTAATAATGAAAGATAGAAGATTAGATGCACTAAAGCAAAATCTGTAGGCAATTCCAAAACATAGGCTACATTACCATAGCAACTCAAAATCTTATAAGCACCAACATAGTGGGAACTGAGCTTTTCCCTCTAACCAAATCTCTTCGCCCATTTCATGGGAGAACCTTCAAGTAGATAAAATCACTAATGGCAAACTCAATCTCCCTTCTCCTCTTATTTGTATAGGATTTTTAATGACTCTAAGTGGTTCTTAGCCTTTCTCTAATCAGCTGAACTTTTTCCATAGACTCATGTACTGAATCTGGCCCTATCAAAGTAGTTTCACCAACCTCAAACCAATTAATAGGAGATCTACACCTCCTACCATAAAGTGCTTCAACTAGGGCCATCTAAATAATCGAGTGGTAGATGTTATTATAAGAAAACTCAATCAAAGGATAATGATCATCCCAAATACCCTTGAAATAAATCATGCATGCTTTCAACATATCCTCTAAGGTCTGAATGGTCTTTTCCTCCTGACCATCTATCTCGAGTGAAAAGTCATACTAATATAAATATGAATGATGATTTTACCGCTAATTCGCACTCATTTTTGTGCACATTACCTTGTCTCAAATGAGTAAATGAGTCAAAATTTTGATTTAATGCACTAATATACACTCATTGTAGGTATAAGAGTTGAAAAGACAAAGAGATGTGAATTGGAGCTTGAAATGATTAGAAAGGAGCATAAAAAGTGCAGCTGAAGACCTGCAATAAACTAGCCTTAGTTACTGTGATCGCGGTCCATGGGTCGCAATCGCAGTCAGTCAAGATGGTCAAACAACCATGACCGTACCAGTCAATCACGTTCACATCACTACGGTTGCAGCTAGACTTGCGCATTTGCGGCTTGGTAGAAATTTTTAGCCCAAGGGTAAAACTGTAATTGCATGTGTTAATCCTAATTTGAACAAAAAGAATCAAACCCTAAGGGGATGTATCATTGAATTCCATCATATTTCTTCTTCCCCAATTTTCTAGGTTTAGCTTGAGACTTTGTAGCCTCCATTTTGGGAGAAGAAAATATTGTAAAAATTTTGGGTGAAGAATACATTGGAGACCTTCCAAGTGGAAGATTTGTTCACTTCCATTGTTGATGTTTCTGAGGAGACAAGTTTGAAGTAACATTCACTTAGATTTACCACAAATTAATTCAATGGAGATTATGGGTATATCTATCTTATTTATCGTATGTGTAGCTAAATATCCCTCTTGGGGTTATGTATGAATAGGGGTCTAAATGTGTGTGGGTTGTTATTCTTAGCATCTATCTAGGAGTTCATATTTATGGGTTCTATTATTGTTATGCTATTTTGGTTGGGATTTGATGGGTGAAAGCTCCAAATACCCACATGGGCTTGATGGGTGAAAACTCCAATCTCTAAAAAAACCCTAAGGTTATCTTTAAAAGATGGGTTTTGGGTGAAGTTTAGGAATCTATGTCATACTCGAAAGAGGGATGTGGAGACCAAAGCAATGATAGATAATTATGAGAGTAGTTTGCTAAATTCTCACTATATTAGAAATAAGGGTGAAAGTGAAGTTGACTATGCCTTGGGTGTCATCCTAGAAATAGGGATGCTTTGATTAAGGTTGTGGTTGCTAATTGTTGAACACATCCATTAGATAGTTAAAAGGATCAATGAGTGAAAGTTTGGTGTTTTGTTAAAAGACTAGCATCAAAATCTATAACCAAACCTACCCATATTTGACTTGCTAAATTGATGTTGATGACTAACTCCCATATGTCACTTCCTTAGTAATGCATAATCCCAAGATCTGTTCATAATTGTTAAAACTCCAATTCTTTGTAGCCCCGAATTTATACTAGAAAATACCAAAAAGAAATATTAGTGTAGGAACTCACCTCCCTTATTTTATCTTTTTATACCATTTGTTTAAATTTAACTTGTAACTATCATTTCAAATTAATTTGATCGCCACTCATATTATTCCTCGTGGATTCAAATCCAACTCCAAATTTGGGTAAATATATTGACGACGACTTTCTCGCACTCAAACTGACGTATAAGTTGAGCATTATCAAAAATGGTGTCGTTGTCGGGGAACAATTTGGTATATTAATTTAGTTTTTAATCTTAGTTACTTGCTTGAATTCAAGCTTGTAAATATGTGTTGTGATTTTCTTTGTAGGTAGATTTTATTTTATTTTTACTTTTCTTGATGGCATCTTCTAGCAAATATGAGTTTAATGATTGGAAGTCATATAGTGACACCCCATGTTTGTATTGTTATGGACTACACTTAAGGAACGATAGTAAGTATGCTCCTCGAGGAGAGATTTTACCATCTCCATACGATTAGGAGTGTGGTTGCCCCATGTGTGTCCGTCTACAAGGACATTAGGATGACTGTCCAAACACCCCATCCCCCTATTATACTAATCGAATTGTTAATCCTTCCTATGATTTTATTAGGTCATATGATTAGAAATCAGAAGAATAATGCACCGAGTCCAGTAGCTATGACCCAAGGTTACTAGACATCTTGGATCGGGTAGATGCAATGGGGAAGAATATGGAATACATGTACAAAGAATGGACAAGTGACAAGAAAGAGCTATTAGGCAAAGAAGAAAAGCTTAAAACTATCACTACCTTTCCCAATACTCAAGAAGAGTCTTATCAAGAAGAGAAACCAAGCTATAATAAAGATCTTGGTAGTGAAGACTCCTCAATGGCTTCCCAACTATCCAACTCATATGAAGTAGAAGAGGCCCAAATAAAGGAAATGGTACTAGAGCCAAGAGATGAATCAATACAAATCTCTTATAATAACTCTAGTTCTTTTCAGGGTGGAGATGCTTCGGAGGAGTTTAACCCAAAATTAAGTGTTGGACCCCACTCAACCCTTTTTTTAACATTATTTTTAGAGGATGTGATGAAGATCCATACCTTTAAACAAATGGAGGAGGCGGAGTCCAACTCTTGTATTTTGGAGTTTAACATTCCACAGGAAAACATGGAACCCCACCCATTAATGCCCAAGATGCTCAATTTCCAAAGTCCAAGGAAGATCTATTGATGTGATCGCATTTACCCAAGAAGCTAAAATGAAAGTTCGATGAAAAGATGGGTGAAAGGTTTAAATCTTCAAAATGGTGAGACAGAAACTTGCTTGCCATTATTTCACCTCTTCCAAGCATCTTCTTAGAAGATTTGAACCTTTAATCCCACTATCGTTCATTACATATTGAGTGAAAGTTGGGATGGAGATTCAAATCTTCTAAGTGGAAGCACAAAAGAAAATGGAAGTGGCAGCTTGCTGAGACTTTAAACTAAGCACTCGATTGGAGGCAACCCATCATGCCACGAAAAGTGGCACATATCCTTTTAATTATGCATGGTCAAATAAATTTTTGTTTTTATTTTGCATATATAAGCCTTGATACAGTGGTGCTCACCTAAATTTTGATTGAATTTAAAGAAGAAAAGTGTGAATTTGGCATTTTGGGACTGAATAGGAAAGGCAGGGGATCAGATTTCTGATCTCAGTTACCGCAGTAGCAGCCTGTGTCAATGCGATCGTTGTGGCCATGTGACCACGATTATATGACTAAGACCGTGATCGCGGTCAAATCAGTTTAAATAATTATCCAACTGCTCACTGTTTACCCACCCCTTCTTTACTTTCTTTCAAAATTTTCTTCTTTTTTTGGCCCTATAGTGCATAACCAAGGTTCATCTCATTACAATAGCATCTACTAACGTGGAAAGTTTTCTAAAATCCTTTGATTTGAATGAAAATGCATGATTTCATCTTGTAATATATATATAGACCATGAATTAATGTTTGTGTTATCACATTCATGCTAAATTTTTATTGTTGTGTGGTTCGCTACTATAGATAGTGTACACACTGTATGGAGAAGTCTTGAGTACCTATGAATTAAGCTTTAAACCACATAAGTGGAAGTGCGCACCATGTGTGAGCTTGAAAGCCTCAACAAATTCCATGTTCAAATTATTTAAGTTTAGGATTGGGATCACATATTTAGTCTTATAGTTCACTATTTACAGCGTTATCTTTCTTTCTTGAAGCAAAATTTTAGGGTGAAACCGTGTTTGAGGTATTGCACAGATTCTATCAAAACCTTGTCTTAGGTACCGCGATTACGGACTTGATAATAGCAATCGCGGTTATCACTATGCTATCGCCATAGCTGAGGGCAGATTATGGTAGACATTGAACATTTCTGCTCATCCATTTATTGCCCCTGAAATCCTTATGGCACTACCACATGAACTTATCTATTTTATCTAGCATGTGTTTTGTATGAGAAAACTAATATTCGTCTAAGTTCATTGCTCACAGATCAGCAGCCCCAAATATGGAAGACTTCAACGACACCAGATTCATAATCGTACAATGCCGCCAACTCAATTATGATGATTTACATAGGACTAATCTAATTCTTGAGAGGGGCATCATCCTGGACAAAGTGGAAGAGAAGCTTCTAGAATTCCATGCTAAACTCACTGCGATCGAATGGATATGCTTTTCCCCAGAACCCTGCAAGGCCAATGAGATATGGGTGCGTGAGTTCTACCTAAACCTCAGCGCAGTCTCTATCATAAACCTCATAATGATAATTCAAGGTAAACAGGTAAACTTCAAAGCGGAGAAGGTGAATGCAGTGTATGGGATCCCAAATGTCAACATGAGGCAGTTTCATGCAAGGGCATATGAGCTTGGGTCCTGGATGGCCAAAATTTTAAGCCTTGGTAAAGAAGTTCCTTGGTCCATCACTAAGAAAGACATTTTAATAAAGGACTTCAAAGCAGAGTCCAGACTTTGGTTAAACATCATATGCAGTCGAATATCACCTTGCACCCATATAACCAACGTCACGAACTTAAGAGCTCAAATAATAGTTTACATCTTGTTTGGCATCCCTCTTAATGTGGGAGAGATTATCTTATTAGAATGGAGTTTTCACCAGACCCATAGAGGTACGCACCTACTTTTTCCTTCTTTTATCTCTAAACTTTGTAAGAGAGCAGAAGTGGAGGTGTATGCTGCAGATACTTGGGAGCGCCCGAGCTCTATCATCTGTCCACTCACATTCAAGGGAGAGGGTTCCCCAGGCTAAAGCAATAAAATAAAGATATATTCTGAAAAAGTAGCCCAGCAGGACCCAGCAGCATGCGGACCCTCATCAGTAAATCGCCTCGATGATCTTTCAGATCAAATGAGGGTGGTCGAAGAGTTAATGTCCAGATTACCTCAAGGTCTGGGAGAGCCCTCTACAACTCTTCATTCATATGTAATGCATTCTGACTATGAGAGGTACATTAAAGAGTAGTAGATATAGGGAGCCACTGTTGCCAGCATAGAGAGAGCATACTCAGCCTTAGCAGAAGCACACAGGGACCTCAAGTACTCACATGAGAAGATGGTACGAAGATATAAGAAGAGAGACAAGTTCTTCAAGAAGCTGTGGAAGAAAGTAAAAGGCATATTTAAGGTGATCAAGCCAAATGAGAAATTGCCTTCTTCAAAGATAGATAATAAAGATGAGGCCCCTGCTAATTGGTCAGTTGACGAGACTGGTGGCGCCAGCACAGAGTTAGATAGGGAGAAAAGCTCTTAAGGCGGCTTCAGGGAGACACTTCTTACTCTTGCTTTAGTATGCATGCAGTAGGAACAATGCATTACCTAGTTGGGGATTGCCCCTGGAATTATAATGTTTTGATGACCTAATGCTAGACACTATTTATTTTATGTTATAATTTTGGGATGATGCTTTGGATATTATTTATTTTATGAATTATCATTCTTCCCTCTTATATTTAGTATTCTTTTGATTTATTTCTATTTTGATCTTGTTGATGCTTGACTAGCTTTACCTGATGATGGATTAAGTGATTACAGTCTTAAGGGTAAAGCATTGGATTTAGGTTTAAGGCATAAATGCAGGGGAATTCTGAGTACCCATAGCATTTTTTTAATAAATTGGGATCACTTTATACACCATTGGTGAAGTCTGAGTATCCATATGGTTAGCTCGCCCATGATTGAGCCAAGATGTGAGACTAAGACTTTGGTTGTAGCCGTCGCCATATGTTAGCAATTTGTGCATGGTGCTATGGTAAATCAAGAAACCCCCCTTCGTCCAAAAATTTTGAAAAATCAAGGCCATGGACATGAGAAATGTTGTAACAAATCCTTTTATATTTTTATGGTTCCATAAATTTTTGACTTGTGAACAAGTGATAAATACTCTATTACTGTTTCCATCGGGAGGGACATTTGAGATCCCTTAACAAAATTTGCATGCCATGTGTGGTGAGAATATTGAATTCATCTCTTATATACTTGTGTTATCTAGAACTTGCCCCATTAGTCTTTCAAAACTAATTTTGATTGTATTTGGCTGGATAAATGATCTTAGGCCCTTTTTGTGATTTTAAAACCCACTCTAGCCTAAAAAGCCCGCCTATGCATAATTGTAATCCCTTGTACCAACTTTGAGCCTTTTTACCTTTCTTTGGCAAATACATTACAAGCCGTGAACCATTATTTTATCCCTCTTTTGAACCATACCCTCCTTGAACTGAAAAATGTAATGTGAGGCTAAAAGCCTAAGTTGGGGGTGGTAAAGATCTATGGAAGTGAGTCTGGTGGCAACGAAGTTGTAAGTGAATTGCTTAGTGTGCCTAGGCTTTAAAAGCAAAAGAATGAAATAGGAAGAAGTCCAACTAAGGAAAATTTTGCATGAAAATTGCACAAAAATGAAATAAAATAAAAGTGGTGAACAAAGGAAGCACAAAGTAGGCATAAGAAAGGATAGAAAACGAAGTAGAGTGGCCCTCAGATAAAAGAAGGAGTGTTGTAAAGTGTGATGTAGATGTTCAAGGTAGCGTGTAACCTAGTTCCCCTAAATTATATCCTCCCCTAACCCGAACCTACGTTACAAGCTTAGAAAGCCCTTTGAGATCTCCAGTCATTTACTTTCTTTGTAGTGGAGATTGAGTATAGGGGCAAGCCTATGGCATGATACTTGTTGCATTGAGATTTATTTTGTGAGGGAAGAATTTTTCACTTAAAATTCCTTATTACTTGTTCAGTAGCTTGGTGTCTGAAACTTTTCCTTCTTGTGATATGAGCATGCATACAAGTTGAGGTGAGTGATTTTTTGTCACCTCCCAGATAATGAGGAAGATGAAGTATGGTTTAGCTTTAGTCAAAAGGTGACCCACTTCTAGAGTACTGGTTTTTGTTGTTTGATTGCTCCTTAATGTTTGATGCAGCCTGGAATGTTACATTTTATAATGAGGGGTGTTGAGAAATTATCCTAGCATATGTGCGATGAGCTACTTGTGGTTGCGACTCAAGTCAAGGTCGGTTTGGCATTTAAGGCATAAAATATGGGCATAAATGATTTTGGCTCTTGATAAATAGGAAGTGTTGCCTGAGGATAAGAAAGAACTTAAGTTGGGGTGTTGATGAGTGGTGATTTTACCACTCATTCGCACTCATTTTTGTGTACATTACGTTGTCTTAAATGAGTAAATTAGTCATAATTGTGATTTAATTCACTAATATTCACTCATTGTAGGTATAGGATTTGAAAATACAAAGAGATGTGGATTGGAGCTTGAAATTTTCAAAAGGGAGCAAAAAAAGTGCAGCTGAAGACCTGCAGTAAACTAGCCTCAGTTACCGCAGTCGTGGTCCATAGGCCGCGGTCGCTGTCAGTCAAGATGGTCAATCGACCATCAACCGCGACCGCGGAAGTTAATTGTATTCACGTCGTTGTGGTCGCAGCTAGACTTGCGCGATCATGGCTTGGTGGAAATGTTCAGCCATAGGGCAAAACTGTAATTGCATGTGTTGATCCTAATTTGAACAAAAAGACTCAAACCCTAAGGGGATGTATCATTGAATTCCATCAAATTCATTCTTCCCTAATTTTTTAGGTTTAGCTTGAGACTTTGTAGCCTCCATTTTTGGAGGATAAAATATTGTATAAATTTTGGGTAAAGAATACATTGGAGACCTTCCAAGTAGAATATTTGTTCACTTTTATTGTTGATATTGTTGAGGAGCCAAGTTTGCAGTGACATCCACTTAGATCTACCACAAATTAAGTCTATGGAGATTATGGGTATGTCTATGCTTATTTATCTTATGTGTAGCTAAATCTTCCTCTTGGGGTTATGTGTGAATAAGGGTCTAAGTGTGTGTGAGTTGTTATTATTAGCATCTATTTTGTAGTTCATGTTTAAGGGTTCTATTATTGCTATGCTATTTTGGTTGGGATTTGATGGGTGAAAGCTCCAAATACCCACATAGGCTTGATGGGTGAAAGTTCCAAGCTCTAAAAAAATCTAATGCTATCTTAGAAAAAAGGGTTTTAGGTGAAGTTTAGCAATCTATGTCATCCTTGAAAGAGGGATGTGGAGACCAAAGCAATGATAGACAATTATGAGTGTAGTTTCCTAAATTCTCACTATCTTAGAAATAAGGGTGAAAGTGAGGTTGACTATGCCTTGGGTGTCATCCTAGAAATAGGGATGTCTTGATTGAGGCTGTGGTTGCTAATTGCTGAACACATCCATTTGGTATTCGAAAGGATCAATGGGTGAGAGTTTGGTGTTTTGTTGAAAGACTAGCATCATTTTGTTGAAAGACTAGCATCAAAATCTATAACCAAACCTACCCATAATTGACTTACTAAATTGATATTGATGACTAACTCCCACATGTCACTTCCTTAGTAATGCAAAATCCCAAGATCCATGCATAATTGTTAAAACTCTAATTATTCGTATCTCCAAATTTATACTAGAAAATCTCAAAAAGAAACATTAGTGTAGGAACTCACCTCCCCCATTTTATATTTTTGTATCATTTGTTTGAATTTAACTTGTAACTATTATTTTAAATTAATTTTATTCCCACTCACATTGTTCCTCGTGGATTCGACCCCAACTCCAAAGTTGAGTAAATATATTGACGACGACCGCCTTACACTCAAATTGACATGTAAGTTGAGTGTTGTCAATGAACTTAGGTACTAAGACCATTCTGAAAAGTCTTCCAAAAATGAGAGGTAAATTGGGTACCTCTATCTTATATAATGGTCAAATGGACTCCATGTAATTTCACCAATTCCCTAAGATAGAGCTTACTATAATCTTTAGTTGAATCTAAAGTTTTAACTAGCAAGAAGTGGGCTTACTTAATCATTCGATCCATGATAACCCAAATAGATTCATGTTGTCAATGAGTACGAGGTAACCTTGTAATGAGGTCCATATTCACCACTTCCCACTTTTACGTAGGAATGTTGATTTCTTAAAGCATACCACCAGATCTGTAGTGTTCAACCGTAACTTGCTGGAAATTTTGACATTTAGCCACAAATTCTTTGATATTTTTATCATGTCATTCTACCAATAGACTTCTCATAAATCATTATACATCTTAATAGCTCCTGGGTGAATAGAATATTAAGAACCATGAGCTTTTATTAACATTCATTGTCTTAAGTCATCTACATCTGGAACACATAGTCTACTTGATAACAAAGAACACCATCTCCCCCTTGGGAGAAAACCTTAATCTTCTGACTCTGGATTGCTTCTTTCAACCTAAGCAAATTGACTCTGGTTTGAGTTATCTAAAAGTATATTCTATAAAATTGACCCGCTACATTAATACATAGCCAAGTCCAACTCTGGAAGCTTCATATTAAACCATAAAACCATCTGGACCTTCTTGTAGAATCAAAATTAGAGTGGACATGAGTCGAGTTTTTAACTCCTAAAAACTCTTCTCGCAAGAATTAGACCACTGGAATTTGACTTTCTTCTGACTTAATCTAGACATGCGAGAAGCAATAGATGAAAATCCTTCAACAAATCATCTGTAGTAACCTGCTAAACCTAAGAAACTCCTAAAATCTGATAGAGAGATGGGTCTAGGCCAGTTTGTCACGGTTTTGATATTTTGAGGATCAACTCAAATGCCATTACAAGAAATTATATTACCTAGGAATGCTATTGATTTCAACAAGAATTCACACTTGTTGAACTTAGAAAATAGTTGGTGATCTTTGAGAGTCTACAAGACAATACTCAAGTGATCTGCGTGTTCATCCTAACTTCGGGAATAAACGAGGACGTCATTTAAGAAGACTATAATGAATATGTCTAAGTACTTCTTGAACATCATGTTAATCAAGTCCATAAAAGTTGCAGGAGCACTCATTAGTCCAAAGGACATAGCAACAAATTTAAAGTGACCATACCGAGTTCGAACGACTATCTTTGGAATGTCACATTCTCTGGCTCTGAGTTGATGATTGCTGGATTTGAGGTCAATCTTACACAAGTAATTGGCACCCTGAAATTGGTCGAATAAGTCATCAATAACTGGGATGGGATACTTATTCTTAAGTGTGACCTTGTACAACTAATGGTATCGATGCACATTCTGAGAGAATGGTCTTTCTTGTGTATGAAACAAATTTGAGCACCCCATGGAGAGATACTAGGCCTTAAAAAAACATTGTCTAGGAGATATTTCAATTGTTCTTTTAATTTCTTAAGCTAGGTAGGATCCAACTTCTAGGATGGAATTGAAATAAGTTTGGTATCTAGAAGAAGATATATTTTAAAGTTAATTTCCCTCTTGGGAGGAACTTCAGATAGATCTTCAGGAAACACTTCTAAAATTTCTTTTACTACAAGAACTAACTCAACTGAGTTTTAGACCTTGAGTCCTTGACTCAAACAAGATGGTAAATGCACTCTTTGGAAATTATTTTCCTTGCCTTAATAAAAGAGACAAACCAAACCTGTTGGCACTTAGGTACTACCCTTCCACTCTAAGACTGGCTCATTAAGAAATTAAAACTAGACTAATTTGTTTCTAAAATCAACTGATGCATAGAAAGAGTGGAGCCAATCCATGCCAAGAATAGCATCTGAATCTTTCACGGCTAACTCTACAAAGTTGACTGAGGTGACTTTCTAGAATACACTGTGATTGGGCAATTTCTGTATACTCATCTTTCTATGACTGAATTATCAATTGGAGTAGAAACTAAGAAGCGTTCTATGAAGATTTAAGGACTGACACAAAAGTCTACAACTATAGAGGGACTTAAAAAGAAAAGTATGGTCCCGGGGTCTAACAATGCATAAATATGAATATAAAAAACTTCCAATGTACTAGTGACCACATCAGGAGAACCCTATTAATCCTATCGACATTGAAGGGCATAGAACCTATTCTAATGATGTCCACCAGCTGCACTAAATATGGCACCTTGCTGAGTCGGGTGACCTATTTAAGTTGCTAAAGAGTTAGATTAACTTTTCTAACGAACATCCTTACCTCTTTGTGAAGCCACTAAGCATTCCCTCAATCTGTGGCCTGACTTTCCACACCAAAAACAAGTATCACTACCTGCCATGAACTCACCTTTGTAGTTCCTACCAAATTTCTTGCAAATTGGGTTAGTACAAACATTATTCATACATATTAGGAATTAGATCCTGGCACTCTATCTTGAGTATCCTGACTGAACTTGGGTACTGGAGAACTAGCAGAAAAAGGTGCTTAAGCTAAAAATTTCTAGCATAACTGAGAATAATTACCACCATCTAACGGCTGCTAATATAAATTAAGCTACCAGTTTGGCCCTCTTACTATCCCTTTCCTTCTCCTTGATTTTCTCTTCCTCAATCTGTTAAGCATGAACCATCAATATGGAGATTTCTATCTCAATAAACAATATATCCTTTCTACACTCTTTGACCACGTCCTCAAAAACATCTAACATAAATTTGCTTATTCAAGCCCTAGAGTCAGCAACCAAAGCTGGAGCATACCTTGCCAAGTGAGTAAACTTAAGCAAAAACTCTTTCAAACTTATGTTGCCCTACTTTAGGTTTATGAATTTCGGCACCTTGGCTTCCCTTAACTAAAGTAGGAAGAACCTTTCCAAAAATTCAGCAACAAACTCATCACACTCTATCTATCCTATATTAACACCTTTGTCATCCTTTCATTGCTTGAACCATGTGTATCCATTCCTTGCAATCGATATGCAACCAAATCAGCACTATCAATTGGAGTGACACCCATGATTTTAGTAACTTTCTAAATACTATCCAAGAACTCTTATGGATTCTCTTCAGACTTAGACCTAAAGAATACCGTAGGATTCATTCAAGTGAAGTTTCAAACTCTATTTATGCCATATTGACAACTAGGTTGGCTAGTGCAATGACCTACTGGTTATTCTGTGTCATCGTGGACTGGGCTAATACTCTGAAAGTATCCCTAAACTCAGCATAGGAGACTTGTTTATTCAGAGGGTTTGCTAGATCTGGATGTGGTTCTTGTTGATTGTCATTCATCCATCCGATAGTTATCTTAGGAGGCACTTTTGTAAACAAGAAGTGAATGATTTATAAGAAGATTTTAATAGAGTTCACAATCTATCACATAACATAAACATGAAAGAAGTAAAACTTTTCCTAAGGCATTTCTCTCTCTCATAAGTGTGGCACACTTCATAGCCATGAACAAGACTTTACTTCACGCAGCTTTCAGACACCCTAGGAAACTTTAAACCTGATGCTTTGATACCAAGTTTGTCATAACCTAAGACTTCCCCCTAGTCATAACACGGTACTCAAAATCACAACTGACCCTAAGCTAACCTAGGGCCTGGAAAAAAACTAAGAGTACTAAATAAATTAATAAGATTCTAAGTGGAAACTAAACTGAAATGACCTAATTATAATAAAATCAAAATTAGTACTGGACTAAGACTGTTCGACATAGTCAAATGTTGAAAACATAACTATCTATCTGAAAACCTCTAAATCATATAATTTGTTGGGACAAACCCCCAAATAACTCTAACTATCTAAAACTAGAAAAAAATACTAAAAAAATATTGATAATCAGCCCTCAAATGATGAGGACTCACCAAACACTATTGCTGCTATGGTGTGGAATCATAATAAACATAATATGGATGTTGAGTGTCAGAACCTATATTATAAGATAATATAGCTCAAAGAAAGTATGTGATTAGTACTTTGAATGTACTTAGTCCGTGAGATGGGAAATAACTGATATAGGTTGAACATGATGCATGTGACACGTTAAACTGATGCAAGACCAAGTAATAAACACATACTATATGATAAAATGAACAATTAAATACAAGTTCATGAAAGTATCTAAATCTAAACTATGAACTGTGGATTGTGGGATCTACCATTAACCAACAAACACCAATCTAATCTAATCAGGGTTGAACTTGTAACCCCAGTTAGATGGGCATTTAGTAACATGCCAAGTGTACGAACACTGACTGATGTGGATCTACTACACTGATATTTGAAAGGACTAAGGTATCAACCTAGCCTGACGGGTGACCCTTTAGAAGCTATGGTGACACCATAGTTCTAGAACTTATGGACTTCTACTAGAGGTCTCAATCGAACTAATGGGTGAGCCTCCATCTCTACATTCTCTCGGTGCTAATACTACTTCTATCTAAATGACACTAATATCTGAAAATGCTCAATAATAATAATATTCTGAAAATCGATAATAAATTTATAATCTGAAAGTATTCTATATATGTAAGCAAGATAATCTAGCATTCTTAAGTGTATGCATGATCCTAGGTCATCGGGTGTTCATAACCCACCATCTTTGAAGAATGCAACTAGTAATGACAATATAAAAATCTGAATGTGATAAGGAATTTCATGAATCAAACCCGAAAATTAAGAATTTATCAATATAATGAAATTTTATATTTCTGAGTATGGAAAGATGCTCCAATTTATGGGAAAACATATACCCATGGTTTAAGAAAAGAAATAAGCTGAAAAGTTAAGAAATTCATACTTTCCATAGAAACCCTAAGCTTGAAAGCTAAATTAATCTTAGAAAATTGAGTAATCTTTATGACTCAATGGGTGAAAGGGAACCCATTGATGAAATCCCACATACCTAAGGTTTAAAACCTTGAAAAAAATCTTTGGATTTGAAACTGGGAGTTGAAAAGCCCTATTTCTTGATTGGTGAGGAAAATCACCTCTTTCTCTCTCTAAATTTTCTAAGTGTTGAATGAATTTTAAGGAATGGGGTACTTATGGGTGTTTTAGTATAATTATTCAGCTCTTGTAAAGCTTAAGCGACATAGTTTTGGTGTTAAATAGTGAGAAAAGATAGAACAACCCCTCAAAAATCATCTAGAAAACTCCAGCAAGAAGTCTCGACAGCTTAGGCTATGAGTCATATCCAAAGGACCCAAATTTTGGTCCCACTGTTGTGATGATGAGTCACCTGGTGACTTATAGTGTCCTAATGATGAGTCATCATTATTGGCAGCTTTTATAGTGCTTCAGTAATTTGACCACAACATTTTGCTCCAAAATTTGATTAAGGTAAAATTAGTGAGGTTAGAAATATAATTCAATTATATATCTTTTGGTGGGTATGGATCTAAAAAACTGTTAGTAATCCAAAAGTTATGCTTATTTGAATCTGAATATAGTAATATTCTTCACAAAAATTCAATTGGTAAGAGATACTTTTACTTGTCAATAAGCTAGAAGTTATTTATGGTCTTAACATGTGTCTAAATCACTTATCAAACTACCAAAACATGATGTTTGATTTTGCATGAACTTGAAGCTTGGTTATAATATTGTCTTGCATTTTTGGGGAGTTACGGGAATGATTTGGGTGATTATTAATCAATGTTATGTTTTGAATGTTTTTTTATAATACAGATCAACAGGTCACATTCAGAATGAAAATTCAGGCCACAGCTCAAACAATGATGGTTCCTATTTTATATGTTAAGTGTGATGATCTACTAAGAATAGAGCTATAGAAAGATATCTATTCTATTTAGATGGGGGTAAATAGTCCATAGATGGTTGGGGTGATTTTAATATAATCCTAAATAGGGATGAAAAAGTTGGTGGACTTCCAGTGGTTGATGTTGATGTTGAGGACTTTAAGAATTGTACAAAATTATGTGATTTAGCTTAAGTTTCATTTACACATAAACCATTTACTTGGTGAAATAGGAGAGATGGAGATAGTTCCATATTTGAGAAGCTTGAAAAAATTTTGATTAATGCTAGGTTTAAAAGGCTATTTTCACACTCAGAGGTTGAATATCTTCCAAGAAATAGGTCTAACCATGCACCTTTATTACTATGTTATGAAAATAGGCTTACTACTTATAAGAATCCTTTTAGGTTTCTTAATTTTTAGGTTAATCATGAAGAGCTTCTAAATATTGTTAGGCTTAATTGGGACTCTGATTTTACTAATAATCCTTTTTTAACTTTAAGAAAAAGATTAAAAATATCAAAATAGTACTTTTTGTGTTGAGTATGGCTATATTTAGAGATATTTTTAGGCAGTTGAAACTTAGAGAGGAAATTGCCAGAATTAAAGAGAATTAGTTTGAAGAAAATCCTAAAGTGGAGAATAGAGTGGTGATGTTAAGGAAAAGGCAAAATATACTAAATATCTTCATTTGGAAGAATATTTTTGACAACAAAAAGCGAGGTATGAATGGTTTGTTGATTGAAATAAGAATACAAGAGTTTTCCACATCCTAGTAAAGGGGAGACGATAAAGGCTCAAGGCTATGATATTCCAAAATTTAAGAGGTGATTTGTTAAAAGGGAAAGAACATATACTGCAGGGGAAGTGTAATTTTATGAGGGATAATTCAAGAAAGAAAGAGATGTTTGTAATTTTGATTTAATACAACACAATCAAAAAATAATTAAGTCATATGACAACTCAGCATGAGGAGTTAATCCCAATAATGAAGAGGGTAAGATAATTATTTTTAATATGAGTGGAGATAGCTCAATAGGCCCAAATGTATTATTCTCTACATTTTCTCAAGTGTTTTGTGATATTATGGGT
The DNA here is from genome assembly GCF_002878395.1 of Capsicum annuum. Taxonomy (NCBI): domain Eukaryota; kingdom Viridiplantae; phylum Streptophyta; class Magnoliopsida; order Solanales; family Solanaceae; genus Capsicum; species Capsicum annuum. Next base: position 125,050,887 of record NC_061121.1, on the reverse strand, counting down.
GTTGATGTTGTAAGAATGGTAGATGAATTCTTTCCTAGGAATTCTTTATCAAAATCTATAACTCACACTAACCTAGTTCTTATACCATATAAGGGCAATACAATATACTTCTTAGACATGATACTAATTAGTTTGAGTAATTTTATTAATAAGGCATTGTCCAAAATTATTCATGATAGATTGGAAGTGTTGCCGCCTAATCTTATTTCTGTAAACTAGTCCGGCTTTGTCAAAGTGAGAAGTATTATTGAAAATATCCTTCTAGCTCAAGATAATTACTAACATTAGTGAGAGAGTAAAACCACCAAATGGTGTTATAAAGTTGTATATTTCCAAGGTTTACGATAGGGTTTCTTGTTTTTTTCTAACGAAGTTATTGAGGAAGATGGGTTTTTCTATTACTATTGTACATATGATCTGGAGACTGGTGTCAAATAGTTATTAATCTATAGTGCTCAATGGATAGTCACATGGTTTTTTTCATTCTACTAAGGGAGTGGAACAAGGTGATCCACTTTCCCCAGTCTTTTTTATTTTTTCTATAGAGGTTCTTACTAGGGCATTAAATGCTTTATTTGAAGATAGTCAATTTAAGGGATATGATATGCCTAAGTGGAGCCTTAACTTGAATAACCTATAGCTTATACTGATGACACCATTATTTTCTGTTTTATTGGTAAATACTTTTTAAATAAAATAATGGATACTCTACATAAATATGAAAAGGAATATGTACAAAAAGTGAACAAAGAAAAAGCTCATTTTATCTTCATCAAAATATTGCAGGAAATATTTCTTTACAGGTAGAGCAAAGCACTAGAATGGCATAGGTTTCTTTCCCCATAAAGTAAATAGGATGCCTAATTGCACACAAAAAAAATACGAAATATAAAGAACTAATAGAAAGAGTAAAAGGGAAACTTCAAGCAAGGAAAGGTATGATGCTATCATATGGGGGTAAGTAAGGCCTGCTTACTAATGTGCTATACAGTGTTCCAGTTTATGCATTATCGGTTGTTGTCCCTCCTATATGTTTTATCAAAGATTTGCATAGGATCATCAAATTCTTTTGGAGTAATGAGTTAGGAAGGAGAAAACACTATGCAACATGGAATAAGGTATATTTACCTTAAAAGTACGGTGAATTAGGATTCAAATCTATGTTATGGTATATCTAAGTCCTTGTATGTTATGGTGGAAATCTAAGACTCAAAATAGCTTATAGTCTTACTATCTTTGGAATAAGTATTATGGTTTAGTGGATGGAGGATCAAAAGTGTGAAAGCACATATTAGAGAATAGAGAGAAGGTTGAAAAAATTGTGGTGGGAACCTAAAGGGAGCGTATCAGCTATATAGTATGACAACTAGAAAAACCTAGGCCCTTTGTTTCTTTATTAAATAAAATTCCAAACTTGTCATAGCATGCAGGATATATGTGAATTCTTACTGGAAGAAGGCTGGGACTGGAACATAATGACAAATGTGATCCCTTATTTTGTTTTGAATCACATTAGATATATTTGGACAATGCCCAAATCATAAAATCAAGTGACTATACATGGTGGAAAAAAAAACAAAATTGGTTTTGTTAATGTTAAGAGTTTATGGGAAATGTTGTTACAAAATGAAGATGTTAAGGAAGATTTCAAGCTACTATAGAGTAAGGGCTTACCATTATGAATATCTTTGCTTGCATAGAGAGTTTGGAAAGGGAATATTGTTGTTGCTTATATGTAATACACTTGATCCAAATGTTTCCACTGATTGTAACTGTTGTACTGGTCCTGATATAGAAATAATTGATCATTTTTATAAAGGGAAAAATTGTTGAGAGAATATAGTATCACTATGTTACTGTTGCAGGTATTCCTATTGGGAATTATTTGAAAAAGTATAGGAAAGTGGTAGGAGGTTGAAGCAAATCTTAGGAGTAAAGTAGAGCACTAAGTGGTTCCTTTGATAGTGTTATAGTTTTAATGGAAAACAAGAAATACCATTTTTCATGGGGGATCTTACACTACTGTAAAAATTATTAGATATGTGAATGACATCTTATGGAAATTCATTAGGCTTATATTCTATCAAGACCCGAGATTAACTTTGAGTCGTAACATGGTTCTTAGAGTCACAAGTGACCCCAAGCTAACATAATATTAAAGTAGACTAATAAATACTGAGTAGAAACTGAGCTAAAAGATATAACCATCATAAATAAAATTAGTATGGAATATCAAACCCCATAATGTCTAAAAACCATCATGTTGAAAGTCTAGCTGAATGTCTGAAAGCCTCTACAAATATGAGTTGCTGGAAAAATCTCCTAGATAACTCCAACTATCTGAAACTAAATAAAACTAAAAGAAAATGTTGATAAATGGTCCTCAAATTATAAGGACTCACTAAAAACTGTTGACGGAGTAACTGCTGAATCAAGCTAACCGCAATCAGGTTGTTGAATGTTTAAACCTATATTATAAGACAATATAGCACAAAGAAAAGTTTGTGGTTAGTAATTTGAATGTACTGACCATATGATTTATGCACTACACTATGTATATAGAATATGCTGAGCTTACATGATAATCTGAACATAGACTAAAATCTGTAGACTGATGTAATGACTAAGAAATAAATATGAAATAAGATGATATATTAAAATAACTAAACACAAGTTCATGCGAGGTATAAGAGTGAATTGTGGAGATAATATTAACCGATATACCCCATCTGAGCTAAACAGGGCCCAACTAGTAACCCTAGTTGGATGGGTGTTTAGTACCTTTCTAAGGTACGAATACTGGCTGGAGTGGATCTACTAATCTGATGTCTAAAGAAATATAGTGTCAACCTATGGTGGCAAAATAGTTCTGGTACTTGTGTTATCTAAACCCTTGTCTACTTAGTGTTAAGTACTACTCCCAATTGAAGGTAAACTGATATATCAAAATGCTCAACAATAATGATGTTCTGAAACAAAAGGTAAATATTTTATTTGAAAAAATTCTAAATCATAAAAACTGAATGAATGAGTATTCCACTAAAAATTTATGATATCCTAAGTTATCTGGTGTTCATAACCTGCCATCTCAGAAGGATATAACTAAACATGGCAATAATATAATCTAACTGTAATAAGGAAATTTCATAATTCAAACCAAAAATCCAAATTTTATCAATATAATAAGGGTACATAGTTATGAGTATGTACTGAGGCTCAACTTTATCGGGAAACATATATTCATTGTTTATCCAAACAAGGGATTGAAAGATATTGAAATTCACTCTTTTCACAAAACCCTAACTTAAAGGATCAATTAACTTGAAGAATTAAGTTACTTTAGGGAATCAATGGGTGGAAGGGACCCATTCATCCTGCATACTTGGAGATAATAACCCTAAATAAATCTCAAAATTTGGATCTTGAAGAAGATGAGCCCTAGTTTGCCTTGAAAAGGAGAAATTGTCTCTTTTTTATCTTTGCTAACTGTCGATTGTTTTCTAAGTAATGAGGGGATTAGGGTATTACTAATCTTAATAATTAGCTTTGGGATAGATTAAATTACATATTTTAGGTGTTTAAAAAGTATTAAAAAGATTAAAATGTCCCTTATGAAATGTGAGCTGCAGGGAAGGACATATGGCCCATCCCATGATTATGAGACCCGCCTATGATCATGGGTGGTGTTCATGGTTAGGTGGCTGGACTGAAGGCTCTCTGGACTTGATCAAATGATATTTTTACTATTATGGTTCCCACCTATGACTTTTCCTTGGTTCGTAAGTTGAAAGTTCAAGTTGAATGAGTAGAACTCATGATCGTACCTAATATTGCGGCTTCAAACAATAGTCGTGGTTAAATATCGTTATTGGAAGGTATACTTGACAAATTTCAGGTTTTTGGGGATGTTTCATGCTAAAAAGACCATTGTAAGGTTTTGGTTTCTAACCTACGATCGTAGTTATCGAATTATTGTCTCAATGTTGGACAATGCTTCACTAAAATGGTCATAACTCTTGTATCTCGACTCGGATTAAGGCAAAACTGGATGCATTGGAAAGAAGACTCAAATGCCTATTATTTGGTGTGTTTTTAAATAAAAAATTACTTCATAATCTTTGAAATATGCTCATTTGAAGTTTACTATAGGGAAATTCTTTGCAAGAAAACCATAGGTAGGAAAGGTTTCAACTTGGCTAAGATTGAGGAGTTACTTGTGGACTTAATATATGTCTAAATCACTACTAATACTACCAAAACATGATGTTTCATTATACATGTACTTTAAGCATGGATCTAATCTTAGACTGGATTTTTAGGATGTTACAATATCTCTCCCTTGGGGTCATTCATCCCCTAATGAATGATAACTAAGCTGAAATATTAGAGAAAGAGTTGCAATTCCAATACTAAATTTCTAAGAGCTAACTAATGACATGATAAATGAGTTTGTAACTGAAACATGGATTAAACTGGACTCATGAATACATACTATGGCCAAAAAAGGAACTGATTGACATGAGATGGAAAGAATTAATTAATGGAAAGCTATTACCTCATGCTGGAACGAAGTTCTACAAGAAAAGATATGGGTACTTTGGTCATCATATCCACCTCCTCTTCCCAAGTATATCCCTCAACAAGCAGATTTCTCTAAAGAACCTACAGTGAAGTAACTTCCTTATTCCTAACCTTATGAACCTAGCAATCAAGGATCTTAACTAGGACCTCCTCATAATAAAAGATATCAATCACACCCGCACTATCTAAAAGCACAACCAATGCAATTCACTAATACATTTCTTTAACAAAGACACATGGAAAACTAGATGCAATTATGCTAAGTCTACTGGAAACGCTAATGCATAGTCTATATTGCCTAAACGACCTACAGTCTTATGAGGGGCTACATAGTGGGGACTAAGTTTTCCCTTTTTATCAAACCTCTTTACCCCTTTCATTGGCGAAACCTTCAAATAGATGAAATTACCAATAGCAAACTCAAACTCCCTGCTCCTCACATCTGTATAGGACTTCTGACATCTTTGAGTTGTTTTCATTTTTATCTAACCAACTGAACTTTCTCTATAGACACGTGAAATGAATTTGGCCCTATCAATAAAGCTTCACCACTTCAAACCAACCAATTGGACATCTGCACCTCCTACTATAAAGTACTTAAAATGGGGCCATCTGAATAGCAGAGTGATAGTTATTATTATAAGCAAACTCAACTAATGGCAAATTATCATCCTAACTGCCCTTGAAATCAATCACATACGCTCTCAACATGTCCTGTAAATTTTAAATGGTCCTCTCTGCCTGACCATCTATCTATGGGTGAAAAGTGTTACTAAGATAAACTTGGGTACTAAGAATGTCATGACCCAAACTAAGGCCTGGCCGTGACAGGTATCTCAAGTCCGCCTGGGGCCAAGATCACCCCCTTGCACCTAACCAACCAACATAACATCCCCAGTGTCGGATGAATTCTAAACACATAACAAGATAACATAAGGACAAGCTTAAAGATATTAAAACCATGTCTATAATTCATCAACAGAAAATCGGTCAAATAACCTACCAACAACACCCAAGCCTACAGTATTCCTATAAAGCCTTCTAAACAAAGGGCTGAAACTGAATACCCTTAAAGTATCGGGACATGCCCCCTACTATAGCCAACACAAGTCTAAACAATCTGAGACATAAGAGACTAAAACATGAAATGTCGACTTTTGGTGTATGGAAGCTCACACTTCAATGTCAACTCACGAATTGACCGTGAATTCAAATCACTATACAGGAGAAGTAGAAGTATGGACAATTCCTGCATCGTGTAGGGATATAGCATCTAAAAATGATTAGCGGGGTGAACGCTTTTATGTAACTCAGTGATAAGGATAACATAATTCCATGATCAATAGTTTCAAACTCATTCAAAATCTAATGTACATAATCAAATGCATAGACATGTATGTATGTATATATATATATATATATATATATATCACATATCGGGATAGGGAACAAGGCTTAACATACACTTTAAAACTTTAGCCTAAATTATGTATCTCAGCCGTCATAACATGTACCCACGGGATATATAGGCCCCAACTCTCAGCCTTTGGCCGGTCCCCAATGCATATAGCCACACGAATCGTAGAAATATCATATATATATATATATATATGTATGGGGACTCAAACCCTCCAATTATATACTAAGGTGACTTAAGCACAACCCTCCAATCATAATAATATCAATAAGGTGGACTCGAACCACCTGATCATAAGCAAGGGAACTCAAACCCTCAAGCCATAAAGGCCCCCGTACCGGCTGGTAGAGTCCCCAATGCCAGTCACTTAGACCTTTACTTTCATGACTCAGCTACACAACCCTCTTTTAAAGCCTAATTAAAAACATTTATCATATATTCCCATTCATTGCACCATATTTCACATTAAGGCATACATTGTTAGTATCGTTATACCGACTACACTTTCTAGGTATTAACAATATGCCCAAATAATTTCATCACTTGGGGAATTCATAACCCCCTCAGTTTAATTATGCAATAATTTGTTTAAAAATGACTCCATAAGGTTAAATTCAATATCACAATGCAATAGTTCTACAATAGTTTAATTCCCATATTTCTTATAACTAAAAACCAATTTCACATCACGGGGTTGGGGTTATAACCACTTCAAAAGTCATAAGTTTGGGAAAATCATAATTCCCTAGTTCATTCACCATACCCATGTATCCATAAGTTTAAAACCATATTTAAAGCATGATTAATCATAAATAAACCATGGAAAAATATTATTCGACAACAAGCATTAAGAACCCCCAACTTTTGTTTCAAAACCAGCATAAACATCTCATGAATAATATTTTAAAACACATGATTTTAACAAATTAACAATGAGGGAAGAGTAACATGCCTAAAATACCCAAGATTATGGAGAGAATTTTCTCTTGGAAGCTCTAGCTGACCCGCTTCTTGGAAACCCTAAGTATTGTTACTTAAGGGAGTTTTTGAAAAAGGGGAGTATTTGCTTTGATGAGTTGTGGATGAAAATAAAGTCTCAATAGGGTTTATAGGTCGTGGGTTATGTTTAGGGCAAGAGAAAAATGCCCAAAATACCCTTAGTAAAAAAGGATGGAAAACACCGCCCAATTGCTACGAGTGACCTTGCGACTCGTAGGGTCACCCTATGACTTAGACCATTCAATCGTAGGCAAACTAAAACCCCCTTAGGATCTTTACTGTAAACCCTAAGAATGGCACCCTATGTCTCATAATGAGAGACTATGACTCTTAGGGTCAAGTCGTAGTCTCAACTATTTCCATAGAGGCACTACACTAGACAACTTATGAAATACCCTCCTTACGACTAATTTGGAGTTTATACGACTCGTTAAGTCTAGTCTTTATCAAGGCAGTGACTTAGGAAAATCCTTCTAGTCTTCTTAAAACTGGGTCCTATAACTCATAAAGACATATTACGACTAGTTAGGTGATTCGTTGCTAGGGTACAAAGCTCTGAACTCAGAATATTTCCAATGACCAAAAATTACGGCATTACAAAGACCCTTCTTAAAAGTCTTCCTAAGTTGAAAGATAAATTGAGTACCTATTTATGAGATGATAGTTAAAGGGACTCTATAAAATTTCACTAAATTCCAAAGATAGATTCTAGCATAATCCTTGGCTTAATCTAAAGTGTTAACTAGCAACAAATATGATGACTTAGTCATTTGGTCCACTATAACCCAAATGGTATCATGTTGTCAACAAGTACAAGGAAAACCAATAATGAAGTCCATATTTAACACTTTCTACTTCCAAGTAAGAATACTAATTTCCTTAAGTGTACCACTATGTCTCTAGTACTTAACATTAACCTACTGGCAATTAGGACACATAGACACAAATTCTATGATATCCTTATTCATGTGATTCCACCAATATACTTCTCGTAGATTGCGGTACATCTTATAGGTTCATGAGTTAATAGAATACTAGAACTATGAGCTTATGTTAGCATACCTATCTCAGGTCATCCATATATAAAAGACATAGTCTATGCTAATGACAAAGAACACCATCTCTCTCTTAGGATAAAACCTCAACCTTCCAACTCTGGACTGTTTTCTTTGACTTAAGCAAAGTAGGATCATTATTTTTCTTTTCTTTAACCTTAGCTATTAAAGAATGTTGTGAACCAAGATGATACCTTTGGTTGAATCAACCAATTAAAATCCCAATCTAGAAGGCAGGTAAAACTTGCAAACTAACTCTTTTTCCCATTTAATATATGAGCAACACTTCCCACATACAACCTACTAAGAGTGTTATCTACAACATTGGCTTTACTCAAATGGAAGAAAACACACATATCATAATCGTTCAATAACACTAGTCACCTTCTCTAATGAAGATTTAGATCTTTCTGACTGAACACATACTAAAATCTCTTGTTATCGATGAATACATAAACTTGAACCCCAAAGAGTTAATACCTCAAAATATTTTAAGGGAAAAACAATTATTGCCAACATAAGATCATTAGTTAGGTAATTCTTCTAATAGGGCTTGAGTTGTCTAGATATATATACTATAACTTTGCCATGTTGCATCGACACACACCCAAATCCAACTTTGGAAGCATCACAAAAAACCACAAAAATATTTGAACCTCTACAGAGTCAAAACTACAGTCGAGGTGAGTCAAGTCTTCAACTCCTAAAAACTCTTCTTGAAAGAATCGAACCACTAAAACTTGACTCGCTTCTAAGTCAATCTGGACATAAGGGAAGAAATAGAGGAAAGTCACTCAAAAAATCACTTAAATAAACTAGCTAAACCAAAAAAATGCCTAATATCTAATGGAGAAATGGGTCAAGGTCAATTTCTAACTACTTTGGTCTTTTGAGGATCAACCTGAATGCCCTCACTAGAAATGATATGACCAAGGAATGCTACTAATTTTAAGAGAAATTCACAATTGATTAGCTTAGCGAAGCGATCTTTAAGAGTCTACAATATAATCATCAAATGATCTGCACGTTCATCCTTAGTCTGAGAATAAACAAAGATATCATCAATAAAGACAATGATGTACATGTCCAAGTACTTTTTGAACACCATGTTTTTCAAGTTCATAAAACTTATGGGATAATTTATTAGTCCAAGAGACATAACAATAAATTTGAAGTGACTATATCAATTTTTGAAGGTTGTCTTCAAAATGTCACATTCTTTGACTTTGAGCTGATGATAGTCAGATTTGAGATCTATCTTAAAGAAACATGTGTCTCCTAAAGTTGGATATAAGTCATCAATCCTAGTAATGGGATACTTATTTTTTATTATGTATTTGTTCAACTAATAATAGCTGATGCACATTATAAGAGAATCATCTTTATTACGCACAAAAACAACTGGATGACCTCATGAAGAGATGTTCAAACTAATGAAACCTTTGTGTAGTTACTCCTTAACTATTTCTTTAACTTCTTAAGATCGGATGGAGATATTTTGTTGGGAGGAATTAAAATAGGTTGGGTATCTAGGAGGATATCTATTCCTAAGACAACTTCTTGCTTAAGAGAAACTCTAGGCAGATCCTGAGGAAACGCTTTTTGAAATTCATTTACCACAGAAACTAAATCAAGAGTTGGAGTCTTGGAATTTCAATCATTAACCCAAATAAGATGATATATGCACCTATTGAAAAATATTTTTCTAGTCATAAGTTAAGAGACAAATCAACCTTTAGGCACTGAAGTACCACCCTTTTACTCTATGGTAGGCTTATTAAGAAACTAAAATTAGATGACTCTATTTCTACATTTGATCGAGGCATAGCAAGAGTAGATCCAATCCATGCCAAGAATAACATCAAAATCTATTATATGTAACTCTACAAGATCAATTGAGGTGACTCTTTTAGAAACTATGGCTGGTCATTTTTTTATATCTATATAGCTATGAATGAAACACTAATAGGAGTAAAGAATAAAAAAGGTTCTAAGAGAATTTTTGGACTATCACCGAAGTTTACTGCGATATAGGAAGTCACAAATAAAAGTTTGGCTCCAGGATCTAATAATGCATATCTATGAATATGGAAGATGTGTAATGTGATAGTGACTACATCATGAGAACCTTCCTGATCTCCTCGAGTCTAAAGGACATAGAACCTATTCTTACATTGTCCTCTAGCTACACTAGACAAGGCACCTTACTGAGTCGGGTAATTTCTGGAGTTGCTGAAGAGCTAGACTAAGTTTGTTGAAGAGCATGTCCACCCTTTTGGGAGGCACCTAGGCACTTCTTCAAATTATTCCCTATCTTCCTTTATCTAAAATAATTCCCACTACCATCCAAACACTCTCTTTAGTTATTCTTACCATACCTCTTGCAAACTAGATTAGCATGTCTGCTAGTAACAATATCTTGGGACTTAGAGTTTTGTGCTCTATCCCGGTACTCTTGCCTAAACTTAGGCACTTTAATATTATTAGAATATAGATCTAGAGCTAAATATTTCTAACAATACTAATAACGATTACCTCTATCTGAATTTTGTTAAGAAAAGTTAAAACTACTTATTTTGTTCATCTTACTCTCCCTCTTTCTTTCTTTAATATTACATTCCTTAATTTGTTAGGCATAAACCATTAACCTAGAGATATCCATATCCTTGACCAATATCACAATCTTATACTCCTTGACTACGACCTCAAAAACACCAGACATGACTTACTTATTTGGGCCCTATAGTTAGCAACCATATCTAGAGCATATTTTGAAAGTAGAGTAAACTTAAGAGAATAATCCTTCACACTCATGATACCCTTCTTCAGATTAATGAATTCCTATACATTGGCCTCCCTTAGTTCAATATGGAAGAACCTATCTAGAAATGCAGCAATAAACTCATCCTACTCTAGCGTTCCTGCATCTATACCTCTATTTTATTTCTATTTTTTATGTCAAGTATGAGCCACTCCTTGAAATTGATAAGTAGCCAAGTCAGCACTTTCAATTTGAGTGACACCCATAATCTCAGTAACTTTCTGAATATTATCCAGGAAATCCTCTTAAGACTTAGACCCAAGAATACCCGAGGATTCATTTGTGTGAAATCTCAGACTCTAGTTTTTATTGGATTCACTGTAGGGTCAGATGGTGCCACAACCTACTAGTTATTCTTGGTGGTCATGGACTAGGCTAACACTATGAAAGTATCCCTGAATTCAATAGGAGAGACTTGCTCATCCAAAGGGTCCGCTGGAACTGGTGGTTCTTGTTGATTGTCATTCTTTCTATCATTTCTCATTTTGTTAGGGCACTTGGGAGGCATATTCTATAAATATGTAGAGTATGAGTTATAAGAATATTTTAATAGAGGTCATACTTTATCAAATGATATGAGCATGAAAGAAGTGAAATTTTTCCTAAGCATTTCATAACCTCTCACCCATAAGTATAGCGCATTGCATACCTATGAATAAGACTCTACTCAATGCAGTTTTCAGACACCATAGGACACTTTAAACATTATGCTCTAATACTAAGTTTTTCATAATATGAGACTACCCACTAGTCGTAACATGGTGCCTAGGGCCATAAGTAACCAAAAGTTAACCCATGGCCTGGCTTGACACTAAAATTAATAAACTAAACTAATAGATACTAAGAGAAAACTAAGCTAAAATGCATAACCAAAATAAAATAAAATCAATACAAAATATCAAAGCCCATAATATCTACAAAACCATCATGTTAAAAGTCTAGCTAATTGTCTAAAATCCTCTACTATGATGAGTTTTTGGGACAAGCCCCCAGCTAAATCTAACTATCTAAAACTAAATGGAAATGCTAATAAATAGTCCTCGAATAATGAGGACTCACCAAACATAATTGCTAGAGTGACTGTTGAATCAAGCTAACCGTTATCAAGATATTGAACGTCTGAACCTATATTATAAGACTATATAGTGCAAAGAAAAGTATGAGGCTAGTGCATTGAATATATTGAGCCTATGAGATATGCACTACACTATGTAAGTGAAATATTCTGAGATTTACATGATAAACTGAACATGGACTAAAATCTGTAAACTAATGCAATGAATAAGTAATAAATATGGAATAACATGATATACTAAATTAACTAAACACAAGGGCATATGAGTTCTAAGACTAAATTGTGGGAGCCACTATTAACCTATATACCTTATCTAAGCTAAATAGGGACCAACTAGTAACCCTGGTTGGAGGGGTGTTTAGTCCCTTGCCAAAGGTATAAACACTGGATGGCACAGATCCACTAATATAATGTCCAAAGTACTATAATTTCAACCTATGGTAGCAATATAATTTTGGGACTTGGGTTATCTAAATCCATGTCCTCTTAGTTCTAAGTACCACTCCCAACTGAAGGTAAATTGATATATACTAAAATGCTCAAAAAATGATGTTATTCAAAAAAAATGGTAAATATTTTATCTAGAAACATTTTGAATCATGGAAACTAAATGATTGAGTATTAAACTAACCATGCATGATATCCTAAGTCATCGGGTGTTCATAACCCGTCATTTCAAAAGGATGCAACTAAACATGGATATACTATAATCTAACTAAAATAAGAAAATTTCATAATTCAAACCAAAAATCTTGAATTTATCAATTTAATGAGGGTTCATATTCATGAGTACATATTGAGGCTCAACTTTATGAGGAAATATATATTCATGGTTTGTCTAAAACAAGTGATTGGAAGATAAAGGAATTCACTCTTTTCAAGAACTCTAAACTTGAAGGATGAATTAACTTAAGGAATTGAGTTACAATTTGGACTCAGTGGGTGAAAGGTACCCATTGATGAAATCCCACATACCTAAAGATAAGAATCTTGAAGAAATCTCTAAACTTAGAGCTTAAAGAAGATGGACCCTAATTTGCTCTAAAGAAGATAAATCTCCTTTTTTCTCTTGTTTCTGTTAAGTATTGATTATTTTTAAAGTAATGAGGTTTTAGGGTATCATTAACCTTAATAATTATCTTTGGGGTAGATTAAACTATGTATTTTAGAGTTTTAAAAGTAGGAAAAGACTGTAATGCCCATTATAGAATATAACTGAAAAAGTTATAGGGAATGATATATGACCCATCACACGATTAGAGGACCTACCTATGATCGTGGGTGGTATTTTTGGTTAGGTGGTTAGACTAGAGGCTCTGTAGACTTTATCAGACGATTTTTGGTATGATCGTGGGACCACCTATGATCGTGCCCTGGTTCATAGGTTGAAATTCCAAGCCGAATGAGCTTTAGGACTCGTGATTATACCTAAAATCGTGGCTTCAAACCATGATCTTGGTTCCCTATCGTGGTTGGAAGATATATTTGTCAACTTTCAGGTTTTGGGGGCTTTTTCATGCATATGAAACCATTGTACGATCGTAATATCTCACTGTTTGATAGTTCTCTATTAAAAGGGTCGTAACTCTTAACTTTAAACTCGGATATGGAGAAACTCGATGCATTAGAAAGAAAACTCAAAGGTCTTTTATTTAGTGGGTCTTGAGTTTAAAAAATACTTCAGAATATAGGATTTTTTTCTCATTTAAAGTTTACTATAGGGATATTCTTTAAAGGGAAACTACTAGTAAGGAAGGTTTCAAGTTGGTTATGAATTGGAGTTACTTATGGACTTAATACATATCTAAATCACTTCTCATCCTACCAAATAATAATTTTTTATTCTACATGTACATAAAGCATAGTTTTAATATTAAATCGCAGATTTTTGGGGTGTTACAATTGTAGGATAATTGGGAGAGTAAGAGTTGGCCTAAAATGGTGGCAGCATTGGAAATACATGGGGAATCTTACAATTTTAGAATAGTAAAATGGATGCCACTTTGGATAATTGGATCAAATGCAACATTGAAGGTGCGTCTAAAGGCAACCCGTAACCTATTTCTATAACCTTTTATTTAAGGAACTCATTGGGATCGTGTATGATGGCTAAAGGAATTAAACTCCTAAATACTATTAACCTAGTTCCTGAAGCAAGGGCAATCAAGAAAGAAATCAATTACAGTCAAGAGCAGGGGATAAACCATATAATTGTTGAATTTGATTCAATAAAAATGGCTCAAATATTGAAAGGCATGTGGAAACCCCAATGGTATAAGGTGATGTAAGTGAATAACATTAACAAGATAGAATGAACTTATCAAAAAGAGTACAGTATTCCTTTCGAGAAGTAAATACTCTTGCTAATTTTTTGGCTATCTTTGTTTTTGTTTTTGCAGGTGATTACGTTATTCAACAAATTAAGGACATCCTAGTTTGGGTAGGAAAATACTTCACTTAGATAGATTTGGGATATCACACATTATAAGGAAATTGATAGACTAGATATGAGCTAATAAGGCCAATAATTTTTGTGGCAAGGTGTAACTATTTCTAGAAGGTAAGGCATTAACAGAGGAAAAAGTAGAGATAAACACATTTGTTTCAACTCAAAAAATAAAGTCAAAATTATTTCTATTGGTTTTAGTATCCGCGCCTGTGAGATTTAAGGCATCACAAGATACAAAACTAGGACTTTATAAGGGATTGAGACAAGGTTGAGTTTCCTTTGTATTTTTGCACTTGTGCCCTGTTACTAGTAAATTATAATAAGTGGTATGATAATTTTATCAATTTACTTCTCATTTCCTTGATTTTGTGGTGGATTAATCTCACTAGAGATTCAACCCACTAACCACAAGAAATAAAATAAAAAAGATGAATTTATTAACCATAAGAGTTGTGTACATTGTTTACATTGAAGACGAAATAGAGATTTACAATCCATTATAGGATAAATATTTAGCTCAACAAATTTGGAAGTTGAAGAGAACCAACGAAAAGTAAGTTCTTGTGGAGAGATTAAGATATAAAAATGATATTTGTTTACCTATATCAAAATAATGAGAAAGCAATACTTAGCTTAGAGCTTTGATTGAAAAAATCAAGGGAGATTCCAAAGGGAGGAAATCCACATCAGCATCAGAGAAACAGGAATGTCACAACTATCTGAGCTCAAGCCATTGAGGAGACATCACCAGCAATGAACAGAGGATGAAGAAGACTAAGCATAAAAAACTTAAAAGCTTTGAGATACATATATTTCTTGATTTCTTTATTTAAGTTTTTTCGTTTAGACCAAGGTCACTAATGGGATCGATATTGTACGTACCTCTTTTTTAATTTTATAATAGGACCTTGAGCCTATTTTAATTAAAAAATAACTTCATAAACCAATACACAATATGGTAGTGCCAATTTTTGCTCATGGGGCATAATAACTTGTTGTTTTATGGTCCTTGGCCTAAATCTTGCTTCTAAGATAAGGGCAATAGAGCATCTCATAAATCAAAACATAATGTAGTAGTATCAACTTTTTTCCATGAGGCGTAAGTTGTTGTTTGAAAGTCCTTGCTCTAAGTCTTGCCTCTAAGTCAATAGTTATAGAATAACTCATAAATTAAGACATAATGTGGTAGTGTCAACTCTTGTCCATGAAACATAACTTGTTGTTTGAAAGTCCTTGGACTAAGTTCTGCATCTAAGACAAAATTTGTATAACTTCTTATAAATCAAGACACAATGTGGTAGCATCAACTCTTTCTCATGGGGCGTAGCTTATTTTTGGAAGGAATCGAAGAAAAGAAAAGGAAAGAAAAAGAAAAATAATAAAAGTTAAAGAAAAAATATTTTAAAATTAAATAAAAAAGTAAAATCAAAGAAAAAAATAAAAGTTGAGAGGAGAAAAGTAAAAAAACTAAAAGAAAAAAAAGTTGAGAAAAAAGAAAAAAATGAAGAAAAAAAGACAAAACAAAAAAAGAAAAGAAAAATAAAGGCTGAGAAAATTTTTAAAAAATAAAAAAGAGGGAAAAAATAGAAGTTGAGATAAATAAGTATGGAGCGTTGTTTAAATTATCTAAGGTATAGAGAGCCAAATAGGTAAAAATCTTATACATAAAAAAAGAAGGAATGTTAGTTTTGTAGAAATTTTCTTATGGGGAACAAAAAAGTAAAGTCACCAACTATAAGGTAGGGGGTGCGGATATAGGCGGATAACTAAATTATGAAATAGATTTAGTATATATATAATGAATCTATTTTTCTTTGTGCATGGATATTTCTTAAATTTTGTTTCAATATTTTTTAATGATTTATTCTTTTCGTAAGATGTATTCATTAATTTGTTTGGTTTATTATTTTATCCTGTAGTAATTGCAGAGTTACAAATTTCTGTATAATAATTTATCCTAACTGTACTGTAATGTATATCTAATTCTAGATTTTCAATGTTATTTATTATCTTGTGTTGTTCTTCTCGTAGTGAGTTTTTTAAATTATATAAACTATCACATGTACTTTTTCTAAATTTTCTAAGGTTTCTTCTATCCATATTAATTTTTTTTTTAGATTCTCCATTATTTTTCTAATTCGGTTTCTATAATTAATTTCTTTATTTAGATTATCTCGATTTTCTCTAGTTTTTTCTAATATATTCTAACATCTCTTAATCTGAATAATATCCTTCTGGATAAATTTCTTGGTATAACTGTTCTATCCAATTTATGGTTTCAATTTCATAGTCTATTACTTTTTTTAATATTATTTTCTTAATGTCTATAATTTTTATATCTTTAAGTATATATAAGATTAAAACTTTAAGATAATCTAGATGATCTATCTTTTAAAATTGATTTTATTATAATATTTTGTAGTTGTTTGTTTTAGTCTTAGTAGTTCTTGCATATTTTTATTACGAAATTCTATATATTTTATATCTTTATTTTCCATGTATTTGTCTATATTTATTTTCATCTGTTTTTCTAGTAACTGTATGTTTCTCATATCTTTTTCTAAAAATTTTATGTAATTTATCATGGTAAGTATTTGTAAGAGTAGTTAGGTAGGTATGGTATATAATTTACTCTAGTCATGTAATATTTACCAAATGTTTTTTCTAATATGATTTTTCTTATATCTACTACTTTTATATCTTTAAGTGCATACAAAATAAGTATTTTAAATTTATCTACCATCACTTCAGATAAATAATTATTCATTTTCATAAAATTGCTTTTTTCAAAATATTTCCTTCAACCATGTACATAACAAAATATGGTCATCTTAGATTACTATATACTAGATTATTCTTAAATAATATGTTCTTCGATCACTATTAGCATGGTAATTTGGATACTTTTTCCCTTAAATAGCGCGTCTACTCTGGTTACTCCCCGCCACGGCTTCTTGCCTCATTTGTTTCACCTTTAGGATAGCATAGTTCTTAGGGATTTTTCTTCGTTTCCACTTTGCTAATAAACTTCTTAACATATTATTCTTCGAACAATTCTACTATAAAATAACTAATATGAATTTATTTTATCATATCATGATTGTTGGGAACTATGAATTTAGCTATTCATAATCATAAATAAATATACCTGTTCGGGTAGTTTTGATATTTCTGAAGTTTGTTCCTCCATAGCTTTTTCCATTGAAGTATGTCTGTTTTTTAATTAACTGAGCAAAATATTTGTTGTGGACTGAAGAGAGTATTGCTTCAACACATGAAGGGTTGCTTTGCAATGCCTTCGGTTTCTTTCATTTATAAAATGAAAAATCTTTACAAAGTCTTTACATGAGTCTTTACATGTTTAAAAAATTCTAAAACTAGAATCCTAAGTGTCATAGCCTTTTGAAAAGTCAAAAAGGCTAGGAATCTAAAAAAGAAAGGTCTATACAATAAAAACTTAGTGTCATAGCCTTTAAAAAAGGCTAGGAGGCTAAAAGAGAAAAGTCTATACAATAAAAACTAACAATTCTAACAAATTTACGTAAATAATTTAATATCTTGTCTTCTTCCATTGGTGTCTTCTCGTTGTCGTATCTGTTGTTTCTTATCTTATCTTTCCAGCTAGCATGACCATCTTCTTGATTTTTATTCTAGGTGTACTTCTAGAATAATGTTATCTTCTCCATTACATCTTGAACATTGATGATCTGCATATTTGTGTCCAATTATTTGACAATATCTTGTCAGTAATCCGTCTGAAATAAATCCTTTTTTAATTGCTCTTGCGGTAGATTATTTTTCTGGGTTAAGTAAGGTCATTATCCATTGCCTAACATCTTCCATATCTGCTTGTCGTAGCTCTTTTGAATTTGAATAAGTCATTTGATGGTCTCTCGAATAATAGCTCCATATTGGGTTTCCATTAGTATAATTATTTGCTAATTCTTGTATAATCGTAGCTAGTCCAATGAGTCATTTATTTGCGTAGAAATCGGGTATCTCAATTCTGGGTATCTCCTGTTGCTGTGTAATATCTTCTGGCATGATCATATCTCTGGTTAGTCCTATTTTTATAACTTGTATAACTGGTTTTATTTCGTCGTATAATATCTCTGCTAATGCAGTATAACACTTTATGTAAAATAGATTTCCTTTCGTTATCCTTTTGTAGGTGGTGAATATCTTATGTAATTCTTCCATGGCTGTTAGTTCTTCTCCGTCTTGGGTGTATATGGTGTTTAATAATCCATAGTCAAAACAAGTTTTTACTAGGCTTGGGTTGGTTTTGGGTAGTGCAATTAGCTTGTTATATCCTTGTAATTTTTGGGTTATATAGTTTGTGTTTGGTTCTTTGATATTTGTAGCTCTAGGGTTAAGGTTTAGAAAAGTTTGTACTCTATAGATATTTTCTATGTATTTTTGGGTTGTATAGTTGTAAACTTTTTTATCTTAGTTCAGGCTATCTCAGTATGTGGTGATTTGTGGGGGTATAAACAAGGGGTCTTTTTGTGTTTTCGGTATAAATAGTTTCTCAAATATTTTATTCATATTCATGTTCTGGTATGTTAGTTGACTAACTCCTTTGCTTGTACCTGCAAAAGTAGATTGATAAATGTTATGGGTTTTATGGAGTGTCCCATCGTCTCCTTCTAGCTCTGGAACTTTAATGTCTTCCGATCGACATAGCTCTGCACACTGCTGAGTTAGCTGATTTGTAGCTATAGACTTCTGTTTATCTTCATTAGTCTTTAGCTTTTCTATCTCATTACCCATACTGTCCACTTTCATTGAAAGCGTAGTTAGGGTGTTGAGTATTTTTTCTAGAGTATCTTCTTCTATTATTTCAGTCTGTGTAGCTTTTTCTTGATATGTAATCTGCAATAACATTTTTGTTAGTACTGATTACTTCAATTATAAATGTGAAATTTAATATATTCAAGACTAGTCTCCGAATCTCTTTTGTTGTCACTGAATTTTGTATTTTCTTTGTTAACCACCAGCGTACCTGTGTATTATCTGTTCGTACAATAAATTTGTTATATACAATATATGGCTCAAATGCTAACAAACATTTATATAATGAACATAATTCTTTCCTATTTATTTCCCATTTTATTTCTGCTCATTGAACGTACCTGAGTAGCATCTACAATGGTGTTCTATTTTTTCTACTTCATATCGGTATTTAAGTACTCCTCCATAACTATATTCACTAGCATCTGCTTCTACTATATATATAAATTTTCTATTTTCATCCGAAAATTATAATTTTGGTAATTCTTTACAAAGTAATTTTATTTTTTGAACTTGTTTTTTATCTTCTTCATCATAGTTATATTCTACATCCTTTTTTAATTTTTTCTATAGTGGTTTTAAAGTTTCTGCTAATTTTGGAATATATTCTCTTACTTGGTTTACTAATCCTAAGAATGATTGTAATTTCTTTTTTGTATCTAATTCTTCTTTCGAATTTATTATTTTTTGTACTATATGTTGTTGCATTTTTACTCCGTTTTTATCTATTTGTATTCCTAAAAATTCTATCTGATTTTTCATAATTTCAGCTTTCTTTTTGCTTAGACTTATTCCCAATTTTTCTATTATATCTGTAAACTGTTCCAATAATTTTAAATGTTCTTCTTTAGTTTTTGTATATAATAATACATCATCTATGTATACTATACAATTAGATAATTGTTTAAAATAATTATCCATAAAATGTTGATATCTACCTGGTGCATTTTTATATCCAAATGGTAATACGTTCCATTCATAAAATCCTTGTGGTACCGTAAATGCGGTTAATTCTTTAGATTCTTCTTCTAACTTTAGATGGTAAAATCCTGATTTACAATCGAATTTGCTAAAATAATTATATCCTTGTATTTGCCTTATTTTTAATATCTTATTTGGTATTGGATAATTATATGTTATAATTTTTGCATTTAAATTTCTATAGTCAAAAACCATCCTACTTTATCCTCTTTTTTGTTCACTATGTTTATTTACTATAAATGCTGGACTATTATGTTTACTATTACTTTTTTGTATATATTGTTTTTCTAATAATTCATCTATATGCATTTTAAATTCTTTTAAATCGTCAAAATTATATGTTAATGGTTTCTGGGTTATTATGCTATTTTTATCTATTAATTCAATTTTTATAGTACTTTTATGTTTTTCCCATCTTTTTAATGGATCTTCACTATATAATTGTTCTAATTTTTTCTTAATTATTTCTATCTTATTTATTGAAAATATAGTTATTTCTGTTTTATTTATCGAAAATACTACTAGTTCAATTGTATCTTCAGTATTTTTTATATTTTCTAACTTTTGTGTAATTTTTTCACTTCCTTTTATCCAATCAGTTTTCTTTCTTATTTTATTATTAACTCTTTTTGCTCTTACTTTCTGTTTACATGGTGTTGTAAACCACCAGTCTGTTCTAGTTATTATATGTGGGTATAATTTATCTAAGAACGGCATTCCTAAAAGTATATCTTTTGATGTTAGTTCATAATTATAAATTTCTTCTATTGTTAATATCTTATCCCATACTTGTATTTTTACATTCCTAGCTTTATAAGTAATTAAGCTTCCTTCATTATTAAATCCTTTAACTATTATTGGTATTTTTAATTTATCTCATTTACTTTCTGGTAAGCAATTATATCTACATAAATTAGCTTCTGCTCCTATATCTATCATAGGCGTATAATATCTACTGTAATATCCTTCTACTACTATCTTCATTAATACATATATTTTCATTTTATGTTAAGGCTCTTCTTCAGAATAATTTTTCTTTGTTATATGTTAAGGTTAATTGTGTATGTTCTATATTATATGGTTTTACTTGGTCTAGCCATTTTATTCCTAATATTATATCTGCTTTTTGCATTTCTTCCTTTACTTCGAATTCTATTTTTCTTTTTCTAACTCCTATTATTATTTTTTTTCTGCTATATTTTTACTATTTATTAAATTTCTTGGTAGATCTGGGCACATATCATTATCAGTTTTTATTTCTTCATTTTTTACTAGATATTTTGCTATATAATTTTTTTCTTGGCCTGTATTTAAGAGTATTAAATATTCTTTTTCATTTATTTTTCCTGTTATGTAATATTGGTTTAAAGTACTTATTGAATTTATTTCATAACCTGTTCTTTTTTATGAGCTTGATGATTCTGGTTTTTCATCAGCTATTCTTTTCGTTGTACTTATTCTATCATTTACTATTTCTAAATTTTATTCTATATCTATGTCTCTATAGCTATAATCATTATAATCTATTATTTTTACAATCTGTTCGAATGGGCTTTCTATTCGTATTTTGTTAATCTTATTTTTTCCTGTTATTTTATGTTTTGTTGTTAATACATATAAATTTTTGCATCTTGCTGTAAATATTTTACTTCATGGGGTTAATTCTATTCCTGATATTTTCCAATATAATACTAGTGATTTATCTATATTTTTATCTATTACCGCTACTGAATAATTTGCACTTATTATAAATTTGAATTTTTGATATATTAGATTTCCTTTTACGGCAGTTATTATGCTTTTTTTATAGGTTTTATAATTCTATCATCTGCTAAATATAATTATATTGGTGTATCTATTCCTTACATAAAACATGCTTTTATTAATATCTCTGTACCTCCAAGGTATACATATTTTATTGAATCTCCTTTACTTTTTATATCATTTATCTCTTTATTAATTATTCTTTTTGTTACTAGTGGTATACTAGCTTTGCCTTTTGCATATCTACAGTCTATTACATGTTCTTTTTGGCATACTACATAATATTCGTCTTTTTTCCTAATAAAAATATTTTTTATTGTTGGTATTTTAAATATTTTTTCTACACTTAAATCTAATTCCTTTCCTTTTATTTCATCAAATATGTTACTGTCAAATATTATTTTTTATTCCGTTCCTTCATCATTTAAATATTCTTCCTTTGTTATTATTTTTATATCTTCTTCAGTCATTTGATTCATCTATTTCACTATCTATTTCGTTATCTGTTTCGTTTTCTGAAATTTCATATATACTATCCTCACTTTCTAATTCATAATCTATATAATCTATCTGCATATATTCTGTATTATCTATTTTTATTTCTGATATTTGTTTATTTTTTAGATTTTTAGATAATTTACAATCTCTAGCTAAATGGCCTAACTTTCCACAATTATAACAAGTACATTCTTTTATAGATTTCTTCTTTCTATATGGTCTTTTGTATTTATAATTTTTTACATAATATCTTTTTCTTGGTTTCTTGTATTTATATTTTGATTTTTTATATTTCTTATATTTCTTATGTCTTTTTATTTTCTTATAATATCTTTCTTCGCATCCAAATTGGGGTGCTATTTTATTTTTGCAACATGCTAAATTTCTTATTAATGTTTTTTCCATTTTTAATTCTTCTCTATATTTTTCACATAAGTTTCTATACCATTGTTGTAAAAATTTTATTCTTGCTCCTAATGTATCTACTATTTTTGCTTCTTCCCAACTTTTTATTACCTTTGAACTAAATGGCTCCGGTAATTTATTAAAATATAATTTTCTTATTTCTTTACTTTCTTCTATATTATATGCTCCTTTATAATAATATTCTTTAAATGCACAAGTATATTCATCTATATAACACATATGCATATTGCATATTGTATCTTTTTCTTCATCTTGTTCTTCTTCTATTGTTGTCATACTATTAAATTCATCTTTTATAGCTGTTTCATATTTTTTTAATAATTCTATAGGTGTTAGTTTAGTTGTTGTTGATGATGTTCCTTCTATAGGTTTATTAGTCCTTAATACTTTTTTTGCTATTTTTAGTTAAATTTGAAAACCATAGTTTTACTGATCCTATTAGTGTTCTTTCTATATATTCTGGTGCATCTGTTATGTTTATATTATTATCTAATAATTGTTTTGTCATATATCCTATCCATAATTGTATTATTTTTTCTGTATCTATTACACAGTGTAGGTCTAAAAAGTTATAATTTTTATTAACTATCTGTTTTGGTGTCCATTTGTCATATTCATTATACTTTTTAAACTTATTCTTATAATATTCAGGTTTTCTTATTTCTGCTGTTTTAGGTATTATATTTTCATCTTCTTTTTTATCAAGAGTATTTATTTATGTGTTGGTACTTTCTAAGTTTTCCTCATTAATTACTTTTTGTTTTTCATTGATTTCTAAATTTTTTGTATTTGTTAATATTTCTGTATATGTTTCACTATCTTCTGAATCATAATTATTTGTCTCTTCAACGTCTATATTATTTATTTCTAATTCTTTGTTTTTTATTTCCAATTTTTCCTTAAATTGATTTATCTCGTTCAGTAATTTTTGTTCTCTATCTTTTTCTTCTTTTTCCTTTTATCTTTGTTCATACAGATCTTTTAACATTTTTAGTTCTTTTTCTAATTCAGCAATCCTACTATTTTTAGTTTCTTCTATTTTTCGTACTTCTTCTGTAGTTTGTTGTTTTATTTTTTCTATTTCCTTTTTCCTATCTATTTCTTCATTTTCTCTTTCTATTCTTACCATTGCTGTCAATTTATCTTCTAATTTTAATTCTTCTTTTTCTAACATTAGATATAAATGTTCACCTATTTTCTTATAGCTTCTTCCTAGATTAGAAAATACTATTTTTATTTTTAATCATTCGTGATTTTCATATATTTTTTCATCTATTATAAATTCTTCTTTGTTTATTTTATTGTGAATAGTTCATGTTGATATATATATTCTAAACTGTCTATTTGTGATTCTAATTTTGATATTTCATCTTTTTGTGTATTTATTGAATTTTCACTAACTCCGGCAAATATATTATAATGTAGTCTTTCTATTCTTATTTTTAATTCCTTACGTTTTTCAGAAATAATTTGTTTTAATTCTTTGTATTTTTGCACTTTATTCATTTAAACCATATTTATAATATCTTGGTGGATATCTAAATCTAATTTTATCATAATTAGGTGGTATGTGTCTCATTCTCCTAGATTTTAAATGGATTATTAATTTTGCTTCAATACTAGATATTAATGTAATTAGGTAGGCTAATCTTTGTGGGTTTTCTTTTGTTTTATTTAGACTTGTATATTCTGAATAATTACTAATTAAAGATTCTTTAATTTTTCTAAAAACTTCTCTATTTTTAAATGGTCTTCTCATAATTAATTCAATAAACATATATAAATTTTCTCATATCTAACATATATCTCACTGCTTTACTTTTTAAATAACTAGGCTCTGATACCATTTGTAGGGGAGGTGCGGATATAGGCGGATAACTAACTTATGAAATAGATTTAGGCTTAGTATTGGACATAGAATATATGACAATACTCGATATGAAAAGGCCCGTTAATAGGCCCAACATTACAATCTTATTTTTTGTTTAAATTGCTCCCTCTGTTTCAAACTGATCGGCATGTTTTGACTTGACATGAAATTTAAAAAAATTAAAAAGACTTCTAAATTTATCTAGTCTCTCTATCTTATCTCTGAGGTAGAGGTATGGACTTCATAAACTTATCCTCTCCAGACCCCACTTGATGGGATTATACTGGGTATGTTGTTGTTGTTATTGTTGTAAAGAAGATTTCTAAATCTTATGTACCTAAATTAAAAATATACATATGCACCAAATATCCTTTAATCTTGTGGTCATAAACATATCATATGGAAGTTGAAATTAAAGAGTTACAAAAAGGGGAAGATTCGTTCTTTTCTAAACGAACTAAAAAAGGTAGGTCAAACATACTAAAATGAAATATGTATATTTTATTCTTAAAAAATAAATTAATTATTAATATTTGTAGGTAAACACAATCAAAATGATAATGAGCATAACACTTTGCAATAAGTTGTCTTTTCTATTTCTATAAAACTAAATAATAACTTATAACTTGTATAAGTTGTCACGACTAACATTGAAAGATTATGTAACTTAATATTAATTTTAACAATATTATGGTAGACACAAATATTGAATTAAATAACAAACGTTCAAGTACAAATTTTAATATGTTAAAAAAATATATCCCTCCTTTAAATTAAATATATTAACCTAAACATATCGTAAACTTGAAGCATGTTCAAATTGTGGGTGTACATAATTAAATGAGATGACATATTATATGTTCCTAATTTAACTATCTAGTAAACGTTTGTGTGACTTTAAATATAATTTTTCTTTAAATTTAAAATTATTCTCCCTAGTTGATTTGAGGATATCATTTTAATTTATATTTAATTTAAAATTATTAACTAAATATATAAATTATGAACCAAACTTATCACTTAAACTAATTTAAGGGTTAACAAATTATATTTTTAAAATTACTTATAGATATTGTGAAAAAATTCAACTTGAAATTATTTTCAAATAGTGTGAATTGTGAATCGATGAATGCCTTTTAGATATTAATTTATATCTTTTTTATTTTATATTTTTTATTTTCTTTATTACTCTACTAAATAATTAATTTGTAGGTAGTCAAATTTACAAAGAAAAAACTAAATTGTGTGTTTGTGGACATTTCATTAGAATAAAACAAAATTAAAATTTCACCACTTGAAAAAGTAAATTGAAATAAGCATTTTCTATTAGTATTGACAAAAACATTTATGATAAGTTGTGAAGGAAATTGTTGGCCACATGAGATATTTTACATCTTGGAATATGATGGACATTTATAAAAAGTAGTAACAAAGTTTGAAGTTTACATAATAAGCACACAATCAAATTTTTTATTTGAAATGACAATAATACACTTGATCGTCCCACATCTTCACTTTTTCATATAATATTAGATAGGCAATGCCCGTGCTTAGCACGTGCCCAATAATATGCTTAGATGCTAATGAACTCAATTTATTTTTAAAAATATTGAAAAGAATTCCATTCATGACTATATATGATAAATTATTTTGTAAAATAAGATAAAATTCAATAAATGAGTATGAGTATCGAAATTGTATTCAGTATCGAGTATCAAGTATCTAAATGACATTCATGACTATCAAAATGGTATTTAGTATCAGAGTATAAAAATGGTATTAGAAAAGAACGGATTACAACATTGTTTGTTACAATTACTCTCTCATAAAGTTTAGACAATCAGAATAAGGAGGTATATTTTCTATCATACTATTCCACTAAAAGTACAGATTTTGTATGCATCTATATAAGAAATAAGTCGACACAATCCGAACTAGGGCCTAGTCGTGTTGGGCATCTCAAGTCCGGCTCGGACTGGAGACCGTCCCCAAAACCCAACCATAACTACCCTGTACCCTATATTGGATGAATTTCAAATATATAACAAAAGAGAACAATTATAATTGAAAGACATTTAATAAAGCTCAAAACCACAACTATCCAAACATCCAACCAAGCATCCCAATTTTATCAGTCCTAATACCAATGCCAAGGTTGACACCAATACGGAAATCGTCCATGCCTATAGTAGTCACACAAAGCTTCTAACTGAAATCCAAGAACATCCGATCGGGATATGCCCCCGACCATAGCCAAAACCAAAGTCCAAAAAATAAACTAAAATATGAAAAGAAGACTATAGTATGAAATGGAGTCTTTCGGAGTGTGGAAGCTCACCACTTTAGTCCAACTCAAAACTGTTCTTGAAGACCAAGTCACTGAGCAGGAAGAGGAGTATGGCCGATTCCTGCATCACGTGGGGATACAGCACCCAAAGATAGGTTAACAGATGAATGATAGCATGTACTCAGGATTAAGGATAAAATAATACCATTATTCAAAACCAAAGTAAGTAACCATATGCAACCATATCCATACATATATATAAATATCATATCGAGAAAGAAAACTGGGTGTAGTATGCATTTAAAACCTTTAACCTGGGATTGTGTAGCTCTCCCATCAGAAATCTACCCATGGGCTATATAGGTTCAGTTCCCCTGCTGAAAGGGCCCCGGTGCATGTTAGCCACACGAATCAGATAAAAACCTGGTATGACTAGTAAATCTCCCAAAATATAAGTGTAACATGATGCACAGGTCACCAAGACCAATCTCACATCAGCAAACGTAAGTTTCCAATTTTTGTCCCCCTCCCCCAAAACTGCTACCTTCCACGGCCTTACTAACACATCCTTCTTTAATCTCATATTAAAACCATTCACACATAAACAACCAATTACCAAGGAGTCTTATTTATTAGGAATTAACTATTCGTATCGTTATATCAAACTAGAGCTTGCAAGTCTATTCATTTACACCATACCAAATCCATTAAACCAAATTGACTCTAAAGTTTTTATTTAAATCAATACCATGGACACCAAGCCCTTTTCAATCCATTTAAAACCATTTAAACCAATTTAGGTTCCATAATCATACTATGAAATGCAAAGTTTTCAATAACAGTCAAACTATGTCATAAAAGTATTCTCATTGGCATTTTAACAAACATGTTGAGGGCATATAGTTTTCAAAACCAAAACTAAGTACCAATTGACTATTCCCATAAAACCACATGTTCAAACCATCATTACAACATGAAAACCATAAGAAAAATATGGGAAAACATTATTCAACCAAAACCCTCAACATATACTTCAAAACCCAAAATAATACCACAACAATGCCATGCATATCATTCATTAAAACATGTTTTTAGTTGAACTAACAATGAGGGAGGAGTAACATACCTTAGAAAACAAGGAAGACCAAGAGAAACCATCTTTAAGAGCCTTAATTGATTGCTTTGAAGAAAACCCTAGCCTCTTCTTGAACCTAAAGCTTGAGAGAGATTTGAGAGTATTTAGAGAGTGTGATTGAGAATGGGAGGTTAATGAAGCTCCAAAAGATATTTTAGGTCATGGGGTCAAAAAGAGTTATTAGGGGAAATGTACAGAATACCCCCAACTTAAACTGTAAAATTTCCGCAGGAGGGTATGGTTTGCACCCCTCACTCGTACCCACATCATACAAGTGGTACCTTCCACTCGTACCTTGATAAAAAAGTTGGACACCATATTTTGTCCAACATACGACTCCAAGGCCCCAACACGTGACCAGACCATACGACTAGTATGGTCCAGTCGTACCCTAGGCAGAATCTAAAGGGATTGACACTGGAAAAAATGCGATTACACCTTACCACTCGTACCCTATCCTCACGGCTCTTAGTGAGCCACTTATACTTAAAGCCAAGTCAAGTTACTAAGTTTCAAATTAAGTGAAGGACCAAGCCAACGAACCGTCACCAAATGATACGACCCATAACCACCAAGTCATAACCACAACTGAAACCTAACCACCAAATATTGGACAACTTATGAGTTGGGTAACCTGACCCGTACCCACAACATACGACATATATGGTGAGTGGTATGATCAACAGAAGGCTCAAACTCATAAAATTTTGCAAGGGCCAGAACCCAGGGTATTTTAATTCTCCCCCACTTGGATTGTTTATCCTCGAATGATGGAACAAGGCAGTACCAGCATGATTAAATCCCCAAACACCCCTACACTTACCTATGAGACAAAAAATATAGATATCAAGGAATCAATCTTTCCTTTAACAATGTTTGAAAACAAAGACGTTAGGAAGAACACATACCTTCCGCACTAAATCTGGAGCCAAAAATAGGAATTGCTACTGGGACTTCATGTCCTCTTCAGCTTCCCATGTAGCCTTTTCCATCTTGTGGTTCCTCCACAGAACATTTACCGAGGCCACATCCTTGGTTCGCAATCGATGAACCTGACGATCCAAGATCTTAACCAGGATCTTTTCATAAGATAGAGAATCCAAAATACAATATCCTTGACTGGTACAATTTAAGACGGATCACCTATACACTTCCTCAGCATAGAAACATGAAGTACCTGGTGAATGGAGCTCAAACTATAGGGCAACTCCAACTCATATGAAATATTGCCAACCCTTCTCAAAATTATGTAAAGACCATATATGGGGGACTAAGCTTCCCCTTCTTCCCAAACCGCATCACTTCCTTCATAGAAGATATCTTTAAGAACACCCTATCTCCAACCTCAAATTCTAAGTCCCTTTGCCTCACATTTGCATAGGACTTGTGGCAACTTTGGGTAGCCTTAAGCCTATCCCGAATCACCTTTACCTTTTCTATAGCTTGGTGAACCAAATCTGCTCCGAACATGTCCCCCTCACCAACCTCGAACTACCTAATAAGAGACTTACACCTCCTTTCATACAACACTTCAAATGGAGCCATCCTAATGCTAAATTGGTAGGCATTATTGTATGTAAATCCTACCAGATTAAAATGCTCAACCCAACTACCACCATAGTCAATCGCGCAAGCCCGAAGCATATCCTCCAATAGCTGAATAGTTCTTTCAATTTTTCCATTCGGCTCTGGGTGAAAAGCAGTACTAAGACTCACCTTGGTCCCCAAACCTTCTGAAATGACAACTAAAAGTGATATGAAAACTGCATACCGCGATCGGAGATGATAGAAATAGGTGCCCCATGCAAATTCACAATTTCTTGGTGGTACAACCTTACATAATCTTTATCTGAGAAGTTAGTTCTCACTGGCAAAAAGTGAGCTAACTTTGTCATCCTATCCATGATGAACCAAAAAAAATCAAACTGATTCTGAGATCGAGGAAGACTGGTAATGAAATCCATGTTCATTACTTCCCACTTCCATTCAGGCAACTCAATTTTTTAATACCCTATGGGTCTGACAGTCCAAAGAATCATAGCATGAGTGCAACCAATACATCCCAATATGATATTAAAATTCACCGTATCTAACTTAAATAAGTCCACCACAGTGTCTTTACTACCAATAGATACCACACACACCCTATAAACTCTTCTAGCAATCATAGAGTCACTACCAGGGTTGAAATAGAAAAAGGATTTGAAACACACTCTAGACCAAAATCAAAATACACAACCATAAATGCGGTCACATAAGTGAGAGAGAAACTCAGATCAAGTAAATAGTACATACCACAAGAAAAGAATTTCAACATACCATTCACGACATTAGGTGATGCCTTGGACTCCTAGCGAGTAATGAGAGCATAAAGATGATTGTGACCAGTGTTGGAACTAGATGGTGCACCCTTTGGTGTCAGAGTTGATGATGAAGCAACTAAAACCTTGTTCACCCCAGAAGCAACCTTATCCGCTAGATAGTTCTTAATCATGTGCCCTGATTGACCACAGCTGAAATACTTATCCTTTTCTTCTTTATAATAACCCTGATATAATCTACTACAAACCCTGCAGAGAGGATATGATAGAGCTGAGTGGGGCCTACTAGCCTAAGTTGGGCATGTTGTTCCCTGAATTTGTCCCCACTTTAGAAATGCCTGTCACCAAATGACTTTGGGTAGGGATCACTAGCCATCGAGTAAGACCTAGAATTGCCCTACTTCTTCTTGGGCCACTTCTCTCCCTCCCTGCCACTCTGTTATTATCCATCACCTGCTCGAAGAACCTAAACTTCTTGTGTTGCCTCTTCCCTATCTCAGCCTGCTTTTTCTTCTCTTTCTCTACCTTCTGTATGTACATAACCAACCTAAGGATATCTATACCCTCGATCAACAAAACATCCTTACTCTCCAAAATCAAATCTTTGGATAACCCAGAAGTGAACTTCCTCATTCTAGCTCTCATGCTAGAAACCATCTCCGAATCATACCGAGACAGCTGGTGAAACTTCAAGGCATACTTCTGGACTGACATCTTGTCTTGCCTCATATTAACAAACTTTTCATTCTTTGCTTCCCTTAAATCCTGAGGAAAGAAGCAGTCCAAGAAAGCATTAAAGAAATCCTCCTACAAAGATGACTCAACATTGTCACCCCCTTGACTAATCCCATTCTTTGTACCATTAGTAAGCCACATCTTTTAGCTGGTAGGCGGCAAACTCCATGGCTTCTACATTAGTGGTATGCATAACCCGAAAGATCTTTTCTATCTCATCCAAAAAATATTGAGGCTCATCCTCTACCTTAACATCAGTAAAGGTCAGAGGGTTCAACCTCATGAACTAGACAAACTTTGTGGCCTTAGAAGATGGAGTAACAGATGAACTACGCTCAGCCTGAGAAGCTACCAACTGCACCAATATATAGATAGACTGATGAAACTCAGCATTAGTCATATTGGCTTGAGGAGATAGAGAAAGATTGAAGAGAGACAGTGGTAGTCCAGGAACACAATCAAGAACTGGACCCTTAGACTGGGTTTAGAGCCCATAAGTACAATGGGTCCCATCAACATTGTCCTCAGGTAGGACAAAGGAGTTTCTGTAAGCTTCAGATCATCGAAGAGGCATGATCTGAAAAGCGAACAAATAGGGATTAGAGGAAAATTTAGGATCTTAGATCTACGACTTAAAAATAGAACACATGAAACAGAAACATTCCTAAATGTCTGGTAGCCTCACTCTTATGAGTGTGGCACGCTACACACCCTTAAAAGAGACTCTACTCGACATAGCTTTGTGGACTCTCAATTGACCATGAACCTAGGGCTTTGATACCAATCTGACATGATTCAAACCAGGGCCTAGTCATGTCGAGCATCTCAAGTCCAAAGGATTGGAGACCACCCCTAATACCCAACTATAACTGCCCTATACCCAACTATAATTGCCCTATACCCTATGTCGGATAAATTCTAAACATATAACAAGATAGAACAATTATAATTGAAAGACATTTAATAAATCTCAAAACCATAACTACCCAAACATTTAACCTCCAAATAGTATTAGCCCCAATACCAATGCCAATGTTGACACCAATACCGACACCGCCCATGCCCATAGTAGTCACACAAAGCCTCTAACTGAAATCGAATAACATCCGATTGGGACATTCCCCCAACCATAGCCAAAACCAAAGTCCAAGAAATAAACTAAAATATGAAAAGAAGACAATAGTATGAAATGAATATTTCAGAGTGAAATCTTACCACTTTTCTCCAACTTAAAATTGTTCTCAAAGTAGTCACTGAGCAAGAGGAGTTGTATCGTCGATTCTTGCATCATATGGGATACAGGGCACGAAGACGGATTTGTAGGTGAACGGTAGCATGTACTCAGGAGTAAGGATAAAATAATTTCATTATTCAAAACCAAAGTAAATAACCATATGCAACCACATCCATAAAAATAAATGTATACCATGTCGGGAAAGAGAATCTGGTTTAGCATGCATTTAAAACCTTTAACCTGGTATTGTATAGCTCTGTCATCTTAAATCCACCCATGGGCTATATGATTTCAGCTCCCCCTGCTGAAATGGCCCCGACGTGTGTTAGTTGCATGAACTAGAGAAAAACCTAATATGACTAATACATCTCCCAAAATATAAGTGTGACATGATGCACATGGTCACCAAGACTAACTACATATCCGCAAACATGAGTTTCCAGTTTTGGTCCCTCAGAGACTGCCACCTTCCACGGCCTTGCTAACACATCCCCCTTTGAGCCTATTTTAAAACCATTCACACACAACTAACTAACTACCAAGGAGTATTATTTATTAGGCATTAACCATTGGTATCGTCATACCAAACTAGAGCTTGCAAGTCTATCCATTTACACCATACCAAAGCCACTAAACCAATTTGACTTTAAAGTTTTCATTTAAACAAATACCATGGACACCGAGACCTTTCCAATCCGTTTAAAACCATTTAAACCAATTTAGGTTCCATAACAATATTATGCAATGAAAATTTTTTGATAATAGTCAAACTCTGTGATAAAAGTATTCTCATTGGCATTTTAACAAACATGTTGAGGGCATATAGTTTCCAAAACCAAAATCAAGTACCAATTGACCATTACCATAAAACCACATGTTCAAATCATCATTACAACCTGAAAAGCATAAGAAAATTATGGGAAAACATTATTCAACCAAGAACAACCAAAACCCCCTACATATACTTCAAAACCCAAAATAATACCATAATAATGCTATGAAAATCATTCATTAAACTATGATTTTAGTTGAAATAACAATGAGGGAGGAGTAACATGTCTTAGACGACAAGAAAGACGAAGAGGAACCACCCTTAAGAGTCTTAATTGATTACTTTGAATAAAACCCTAGCCTCTTCTTGAATCCAAAGCTTGAGAGAGATTTGAGAGTGTTTGATTGAGAATAAGAGATTAATAAAGCCCCAAAAGATGTTTTAGGTCATGGGGTCATAAGGAGTTATTAGGAGAAATATCCAAAATACCCCCAACTTAAACTATAAAATTTCTACAGGAGGGTATGGTTTGGACCCCTCACTCATACCCACATCATACGAGTGGTACCTTCTACTCGTACCTTGGTAAAAAAGTTGGACACCATATTCTGTCCAACATACGACTCTAAGGTCCCAACTGGTGAACCATATGACTAGTATGGTCCAGTCGTACCCTAGGCCGAATTCAAAGTTATTAACACTGGACAATATATGATTACACCTTATTACTTGTACCCTATCCTCACAGCTCTTAGTGAGACACTCATACTCAAAGCTAAGTAAAGTTACTAAGTTTCAGATTAAGTGAAGGGCTAACCCAACGAACTATCACCAAACTATATGACCCGTACCCACCAAGTCATAAGCACAACAGAAACCTGATCATCACACACTGGACAACTTATGAGTTGGGTAACCTGACCCATACCCACGCTATACAACACATGTGGTGAGTCGTATATTCAACAGAAGGCTCAAACTCACTAAATTTTGCAAGGGCCAGAACCTAGGGTGTTTGGTATGTACTTCTTTTTTATATTCAAAGCATATCCTCTCCAACCAAATAATGCAAATGATACATAGAGGAATGCTAAAACATAAATTAGAAATTTGTGTTATTTATCTACTATGCAAAATAAAGTCTGTCAGTTCTTTGAGTCATTTCACATAAGCATCAGCTACATAAATAGATACTTTTCTTCTGTATCATATCATAAATCAAATAGATTATTGTTGTTGCAGTTCAAGTCCAACCAAAACAAGCGACTTTTATGAGGACTCTAATTTTTCAAAATTTCATGATCAAGTCAAATTTCAATGCCCAGCTTGCTTCTGCATATAATATTCCCACAGACTAATATTAGTACAGATAATTTTCACAACCAAATCAAAACATATATATATAAGAATCATCTAAGCTTTGAAACAGTGGAGCCTAAAACATATATTTTCTACGCTTTTTTTCAATTGTGTCAAAGCTAAAACAAACCATTAAACTTGAATAAAGTAATCGCTTCACCAAGTCTACATTGTATTATGTTTGAAGGTTATGCTGATAAAAATAATCTTTTATAAGTTCTACCTTTAAAGAAAAGACTTCACATAAATTTGGACAGAGGAAGTAACGTCTTTTCATATTTAAAGAGTTTATCAATCAGCTTATCTATCGATATCTCATATCCATAACTTGTATCAAAATCCTCTATTATTTTGTAATTTTGTGAGCCTTGATATTAATTTTGGTATATGCATGGGAAAAAAAAGAATAATAAACATTTTATCTAATTCAACCATCAAAATTAGTCAAAAGATTTGATTACGAACCTTTCACTGGGTATGCTATTGTATTTGATTATGAATCTTGCTTTTCTTGATAATAATATATTCTAGCCTCCATGATGAAGTTAGCTAGGAACCTCATATTCTGTACAGAAAGTTTGTTAAAGGTATAAATCAAATAACTTTATTAAGTGTTCAAAGGTTTATATTGGGACATAATTACAAAATAATACTTGAAAGTTAGACACAACTTTAATGATGGTAAGCAACATTCCAGTATTTAGAACATGATAAACTTTCATTAATAATGAACTAACCAACAGACATTAACTTGAGGTTGAGAATAGCAATTCAGTAGTACAAAACATGTTTGAGGGTGTTTCCACATGCAGACATTGTTATGGATACATTTTATACACGTACATAGTCTCAGTGATGGAAGATTATAAGAAAATTGTGTATTATTCTACAGCGGATAGAATTTGTTATCTAGACACTCAACTTGTAGTCACCCTACTTATTTTTTTTGGTTGCTTGATATCATCCTAAGAAATAAAATTTGATATGTAATCATAATAAGGATATAATAGTTTATTACTTCAGTATAACTTCATCCAAAGGCAACCAATGAGAGAAACAGGCAATCAGTACCAACATGTTTCCAAAAACTTCCAAACAACACAGAAGTGCAAAAATTTACATTTTACTGTTAAAGTAATTCT
Organism: Capsicum annuum; assembly: GCF_002878395.1. NCBI lineage: Eukaryota > Viridiplantae > Streptophyta > Magnoliopsida > Solanales > Solanaceae > Capsicum > Capsicum annuum. Next base: position 125,015,172 of record NC_061121.1, on the reverse strand, counting down.
CAAGAACCTAAATTTAGAGTACACTTATATTAATATCGAGTGAAAATTTCAACACATAAAATCACCGAAAGAATAAATCACAAATTATCTATTTATATTGTGGGGATCAGAATATCAACTAAAATAGAAAAATATTGAGTAATCATGATATGAGCTTGGTTAGATTGAAGCCCAAAGAAAGGTATGAAAAAATAAATACACAAGGTCACTAGCAATCAAGAAGGGTACTTGTGGGTTATTACTTGTAATAGGCTATTTGTGAAAAGGCAAGGAGTATAAATAGTTTCCTTAGCTATTTTCTTTACTTAAATTCTTGATATTTAGTAACTCTAGGTTAGGATAGTAATTGAGTTCAATTTCAATTGTTAGCTTGGATCGAGTGATTAGGATGGATTCCCGAATTGCTTGTGTTATATTCTTCAATTGATTGATCATCGAGTTATCATATTGTGAACTCAATTTTTTGCATTTGGTTGAGTTCTCTTTCTCTCTTGGTTTAATTATTGTTAAGTTGAGCATTTCTTTCTTCACTTCTCATCTCTTATTTCTCAACTATCCTTTAATTTTATTATTTAATTCTACGTATTCGATATCAGTTGTAGTCACTCAATTAAGGTCATTATCAAATCATAATGACAATACCACACATACATTGATCACACATATAGTCAATTAGAAATAAATATTGTATGAGTGAAGAACCTCTGAAAAAGAAAAATAATTACAATATATAATTATTTGGTTGTCTCAACATACTATCAATCACTCCAGGTGAATCAGTATACACTTTTTCATAGTAGTTAGAAACAATTATATCAATGACATATCTCCAAAGTACTTGGACGAAACAACATTGAAAAGGAGAAATGAAACACCTCATTGTTTCAGATCCAACTTCTTAAAATGGAAAAACAATTAATAAGATTTCCAGCATTCTAGAATTGAACGGAATGATGGAGCTTACTATATGTAAGAAAAGTTCAATATCTTACTAAGCTCACTTGTTATTTTAATGGATTTTGCACAAGAACCAAGGCGTTGGCATGTCTACCTAGTAAGACCTTGGCCTTTAATAGTAGACCGAATTTTGTACAAGAACTAAGCTTTGACATGTGTACCAAGTAAGAACTTTAACAGTTTGATTTTTCAGTCGTAACTCTAGGTAAAGTGAAAAAAAATTTTCCAGCAATATTTAGCATATCTTATCAAGTACTTCAAGTCAAAACACTTATAATAGGAACTTTAGTGCACCGACTGGCTCTTTTTTTTTCTAAATCTATCGCATTTGATTGTATTGGTATATGCCACATGAAAAGAGACGAAAAGAGAACCGAGACAATGCGGATATGTATGAACTTAAGGAATCAACATGTAAGAGGTAGAACTGATATTGAAATTTTAAATGTACACTTATTTGTCATTGGTTAGAGTACAATTTAAGTTGTTTTATCAGTAGTTTTTATCACATATTGGAATGTTCCTTGACTCCTTTGTCTATCTAATTAAATAAGTTACCTTCTTTATTCTTCCTTTCATTGTTTGAAGTTATATAACCAATGATTTTCCATACCTTGTCTCTCATCTACTCTTATAATGTCCAAGCTTGTTACTGTCTATGCAAGACGACAAGACCTAATGCTTTGTATGGAAATTTTTTGGAGAATAAAATACATAGTAAATGAAAGTTTCTTCAATTATAGCAAATGAAAAAACATTTATAGATGGCAATTTCTATATTTGGAGGGTCTTTGCAGATAGAAATAGAAAATTAAGATTTCTCTAGGAAGCAAGAAATAACTTTTAGAGTATACTACTTATCGATCCCAACAAATCAAACCTAAGTATGTCTCTATTTTACATACATTAAAAGAAACACCATCAAAAAATTTTGACTTAGAAGTAAATAGAATATCAACAAAATATTTTACCCAAACTATTAAATGGTAGCTCAACCATGATGCAGATGAAGCTTACTATATTTCTATCAAGAAAATAAAATCCATGAAGTAAGTAACTTTAGTCATCTTTTTAAACAATACATTTTTTAGCTAGATATCACGCATAGTTGTTTGTCACAAATGTTAAGAGATTCAAAATTTCTTGTATTTTATATGGGTTATATTATAGCATAAACTTTACCACAAATATTATTTTTTCTAAAGGTATAATTAACTAAAACCCTCCAAACCTATGTAAGATTGTAGTAAGAAGCAGTAAAAGAACAAAGAAGAATCACCGCTAAAAAAACACCATACACGACGCCTGAAATAATTACAAGCATGTTAAAAATCAAATTTGCTTATAAAGGATAAAAATAATTTGAAATAAAGTTAGCAAAAAACTTGATCAAGCCTTTGAACAATAAACTTAGTATATGAAATGCATTTTATAAATATATAATCACTCACACGCTCAATCATAACTATCAATCTAATAGCATGGAACAACCCCTATATAAATTTAGAAATCAATGATGGAACATTAATTGCACAATATCAAATCCAAGGACCAATTATCTTTTACGAAGCAAATTAACAGATTGCTGAAAATGCTATAAAACTATTATAAGGAGAGTATTAATAAGAGAGAAAGAGGATAGCAATTGAGAGAAAAAAAAAGAGAAAGAATACTTAGAACTCAATTTCCTCTACAATCACGTTAACCAAAAACTTAACCCCTTTTTATAATTTCTTCAAAATAATAATTTTTCAATATAATCAAATACGGATGACTCCAACAGATTGCCACGAAGAGTCTCTAAAATCTCAATCAGCAAATACCCCATTTTGTACAATTCTTTGATTTTTCATTTTCAAATTTTCTCTATTTTTTTATTAGGAATTACCTGAAAAGATTCTGGTGATAATGGAGAACTTCCAAAAAAAAAAAAAAAGCAAGTGACAGAGAGATCTTTGTGGAACCTAATAGAATTTTAATTCTAACTTCTATATAAAGAAATAACTTTTCTTTCTTTTTCACTTAGTTGTGCTTGGCCACATATATGTTAAAATAGAATCTAATATTGGTTAAGAACAAACATACCTTTTCAATGGAGTATAGAATTAAGAATTATTCCTCGTACTTGATCCTTATCGTCAGTTTGTCACTCTAGTGCACATAGCTTATTGAATTCAAAATAAAATTAATAAAAATTGAGAGAAAACCAAGAAATCAATGAAGAGCTCACCAGAAATTGGAAATTAGAAATTAAAAGAGAGATTTTTGGGAGAACTGAGAAGACAAAATGGTTGGGAGAAGGCTAGAAAAGTAGAAAGATAGATGAATTCTGAACATAAAAGAGAGGAGAAAAATCAAAGAAGAGGATTTGCAGAAAGAATATAAAGAGAGAATTATGAGACATTTATGTTGATTACTCTATTCTGTAAATAGAATGGATCTGGATAGTTCTCTATAGTTCTAGTGCAACTGAAGTATCATGGAGTAAAATTACATTTACACCCTTGATCATCCTAATCCTCATCTTTTTATATAGTAATAATAGTAAAAATATAATAAGATTTATATTTCAAATCATAATTGATAAGACTATCTTGAAAAAAAAAATTAAATAAAAGACCTAATTGGGCCTAATTTATTGAATAAAGATGCAGTATGTACAAAGGAAGAGACCAAGTCCCGACCCAGTCCAATAACTAAAGAACAAAATGAGAAAAGGAAAGAACATAACCCAGATATTTTTTGGTCATCAAAAAGGAAAGAAATAATCCACTAGAATGTCCATTCTCTACATCTCTAGTTGAGCTAAATTTTAGGTTGAGAATGAACCTGGTAATTTTCTTTGATCTCCTCATCACCTCAATAGATTCTTGTAGCAAGATGCAAACTACAACTCTTATTTTACAGCTTAGGCGAGCTGCAATATGATGCTTAATCGATCAATTGCAAGGTTATGAAGAATAGTCAAACATCCCCTTTCAACTCCACGATAAATTCAAATTCCTTCATAAATCTAGACTTTGGTGGGTTAAACCACTATGGGATTAATACTACCACCATTACCCAATCTCTACAGGAAATACAAACTCTATGCGTTAAAGGTGAAGCCGTGATTATGTCTGCACTTTGCTTACCCAGACACTAACTTTGAATTCCCAGGTTCTTACCTCATCAACAGATTTGAGAATATGAAATACCATTAAATTTGTGCTTGATAATTTATAAACTCTGTAGCTGGTAATTAGCAACTAGTATAAGTGAGTCCCGATTTTATACCATCTATAACACCTAAAAATTCCCATAGGTGCATAGAATGTTAACTAAATAAAAATAATTCAGACTTCACTAAATTCACCATTAACTAGTCCCTGCTAACAAGATTTATATACTCAAGTTATAATCTGGGTAGTGGTCTATCTCCTATTAACTTAGTTGTTGTACACTGTCTTATCCTCATTTGTGGAATGCCCTATTTGTCTAGATTGATTATTTTTCAGCCTGCACTTGAAATTTTTTAAAAATTGTTAAATTCAAAATTACCTGCAAAATGGAAAATCAAGTTAGTGAAAAAATCAGCAAAAGTATTTCCCTTCCATAAAGAGTGTTGTACTCTTGTTGAACAAGAATTCATCATATTGTTAATAGAGTTGATCTCCATTGTCACACTCCAAGAAATTTCCCATAGTCCATTAATCATGTTGACTACTGCAAGTGAATCAAACACAAGAGGTGATCAACAACTAGATTAGTCAAATCTGGAATATAGAAACCCTTAGCATACACAAGATCACCTTCATGATTTTGCACACAAAATATATCTGAACTTCAGCCTGGATTACCTCTCAAGGCCCCATCAGTATTAAATTTCCACCATCCCCCAGCAGTGGGTTACCATCTTATCCATCTAGTTATAAATTTAGGTCTGAAAAAGTCAAGAACAGCAACAATTTGAGGCCAAGTAGAAGGTAACTGGTCATAACTAAACAATTAAATAAGACTATTTTGAAAAAATAAAATCCTAACAATATTTTCTTAAATAAAATTTGAACTCAACAAGGATCAACTATTTTAAAATGGAAAAAGCCAAATTCTAACTCTAGCGAGTGTCATGACATACCTCTTTATACTCTCCCATTTCAACTCTTTCTTTTTATTTGGTATTTCTTAAAATTAGTTATTTTAATTTATTTTAAAATTTATAAAATTAAAAAAAGTTTATTATTTGTACTATTTATTATTAAATGACTCTATAATATATTAGTAGTAAAATTTAAAATTTAAAAAAATAATTAATAAGCTTTATTCTAATAAAAAAAATTTTAATAAATATCTTCTTAAGACAACATGAGCCTAAAATGAAACGAAAAGAGCATATAGATAATACTCCCTCATTTTCATTATTTCACTTTCTTATTAAAGCTGGTTATCTCAACTTGTTTTGTTCCATTTATAAAATTAAGAGAATTTTATTATTTCTTTCAATACTATTCCTAAAAAACAATTATATAAAATATTACTAGTTAAATTTAAATTTTTAAATATAACTAATAAATAACATATTTTAAAAAGGGTATCAAGTCAGCATGATTCAGGTAAAATAAAAGAGTGGGTATACTGGCAGTATGGGTGGGCATAAAAATTAGAGAATTGAAAAATCGAATCAAACCGAATTAGTTAGGCTCTTCGATTCTTTGGTTCGGTGCCCTTTTTGTGACATTTTGATTCTTCGATTTGGTGTTTGATTTGAGGGTAATGATTTATAAAAAATTATTTATATTATATTATATATATTTATATTGAATAGAATCTACCAATTTCGATGTTGGCCCAATTAATAATGAATGACCCAAGTCCCAAGTGGCCAAGCCCATATATTTCTACCCTAATATTTAAATTCACAAATCAGTAGTCATTCACTTGTTATTATTTACAATCAGAGTTCTTTTTTAGACTGATGCCTCATCTCTTTTAGACTGACATTTTATCTCTTTCGAAGATCGATGACTGAAGACCTACCTTACTGAATCAGTATCCCTCGTCTACTAGTCAATGGACCTTACCCTATCAGAAAGGCGGTAATGTTCGTCTCATTCTACTCATCTTCACATTATCTATGTGTTATCATTTTCTACTCTTTCTCTAGTTTCTACTCATTTTTGTTGGAGTCATTGTTGGAATGATTGTTGACTGTGATACTATTGAATAAATGTTTATTCATGAGGTTCATTACTTTTTGTTTGTTTAGTTAATTGTTTCAATGCCAATATTAATTTTGAATTTTTGGTTCTTGCCTTAGAGAGCTATGGTTTTATACTTATTGTTGCACTTTTAAGTTTTATTTTTTCATAAATGACTGATGTGTTATAGAAATATAGCACTTTCAATGCTTAAAATGAGGAAAATATACAAGTTTCTGAGGTTGTTTTGTTAGATATTATGCATTTTGGGTATGTTTTGCAGAAATTAAGTTTTGGATGCTAAGTTCGTAAAGAAGATGAAAAAAGGTGTTTTGTCTATTTTTGGAGCAATTATGGATGTTCGGGACACTTTTTGGCTTGTTCGTGATCGAAGCATGTTAAGGAATTGAAGAAGAGCTGAAAAAACATAATTCTCGATACTTACTAAGTCAACATATGGACCGCAAGTAGGACCTAAGGACTGCAAATAAGTAAAGCAAATGCCAAAAGTCAAAAATCCCAAGAGCTGACCTGCAGGATTTTTTTCATCCTGGTACCTGCACCCTGTACCTACGCCCACCCTACTAACCATAGGTACTATCTATTCCCAGGGTCAGGGCACAAGTAGGAGCCATAAGTGGCGACCGATCTTGTTTTCTCCTATTTCATTCACGCTTTGGTTTAGGGTTTCCTCATATACTATAAATATCCTTTATATATTTTTTAGTAGAAGTTACGCACTTTTGATACTCACAAATATATTTTAATTTGAAGATTCAATTTTGTTCTTGGAATTCTCTTTTTGAATTCAGCTGATTAATTCAATTGCGGTTGTGGGTTTTCTACTTCTTATTATTGTGATTTCATCTATGCTTTCAATTATGAATGTTATTGATTATTTCATAAGTATGAGCGGCTAAAACCCATAGCTAGGGTTATGGAAACCCTGGTGAATTAATGAAGTAGAGGAAGTGCAATTGTTGTTCTGAACTAATACCCATGCATGCATTTCATTATCTTTACTTTAATAGTTATTTTAGCAGTGGCCAACGTTAAGATCCTACCTAGATTATTTCTACTTACTTCATAAGAGGAGTAGTGACTAGCAAAAGATAATGAAAATAGTAATTTAGAGTTTTGTTGTCATCCCACAATATTAGTTACTATCTATGTAAGATGGTTAGATTTCATCTAATTACTAAAAAGATAATAGTTAACTGGGATCAAGATAAGAGTTAGTATGGCGATATCCTGAGATTCTAAAGGTATAGGGTGAAATCATTTTGCTTGTCCAAAAGACTGTAGAAGGTACGTAGCTTATTAATTCTACATGCAAGGTATCGGGTTGGTTCAAAAAAGCATGATAAGCCTGCGGAGTTGAGAATCCAGAGGGAACACAATCCTATTGTTCACCAATATTGATTACAACCGAAGTTGATATTTGCTCCTTGGTTGATATTGTTGTTCAAATCCCCCCCATTTACTTTTCCAGTTATCACCCGTTGATTACACTATTTGAGAACTACAAGTCCATGTATTCCCTTGGGATTCACCCCAACCTTTGTTGGGTTACTATATTTTATAGCGACCGCAATCATCTTCAAGGTAAAGTTGCAACTTGGGCATTATCAAATTTTGGTGCCATTACTGGGGAATGTGGTGTTGAGTTGCGAATTGAAGTTGTTGCAGTTTTGGGGTCTTTTGTTTTTATTCTTAATTGGGTATATTCTAGTGTATGACTAACATATAGAGTAGAGGAAATCCCTTACTCCCGCTAAATTCAAATCCAGAGAGGATCCTACAAATACGTAGTAGGATGATAGAGCCGAAGAGAGACAATCTTTCTGATGAAGTTTGTGATAATATACCTCCCTCTCCTCCTGAAGGAGTTTAGGATATCATTGACCAGCAGATGGAGGTATTTTTAGCTCAAGATGAAAATGATAGAAGGGCAGCAGAAGATGCTTAGCAGATAGCTCGAGAGGTAGAATTAGCTGTGCAAAGACAGGAAGTAGAGCATCGAGCAGTACTCGATAGAAACCAGAATAGAGTTTGATGTGGCTGATCCCATGTGATCCCAATATACCAGTACTTGCAACCATATGAGGATGATGAAGAGGATCTATGGTATATTGAACCAGTGGATACTGGTGCCATTATTCCTCTTGTTTTACCCCTAGGCATTAAGTTTAATATATCAAGTGTAATGATCCATCTCTTATACATGAAAGGTGTATTTGTGGGGCTTTCTACTGATGATGTAAACATGCATCAAGCCAATTTTACTAGAATTCAAACTTTATATACATATTCAAGGGTGAATCAAGAGGCACTTAGATAGAGGTTGTTCCTTTTCTCGCTTACAGGAGAAGCATCTTTATGGTTAGGGCAACTTCCAAAAGAATCTATTACTACATGGAATGACTAGCGTAGACAATTCTTAAATCAGTTCTTTCCTCTATCTAGGATGTTATAGCTTAAGGATGAGATCTATAATTTTAGGCATTTGTAGTCGAAGTCAATGTATGAGGCCTTGTTCAGGTTCAAGAAGATGTTGAGTATGGTGCCCAACCATCGGATTTCAGGGATGAACTTTTTGGATTATTCTATTGAGCCCTGACCATCAGTTTTAGAGCTATGGTAGACACTATATCTGGAGAAGCTTTTATGAGATTACGCTGGGAAGTAGCTTATAATATTCTATTAGATCTCGCTTACTAACTCAGGGTGGCAAAATCAAGAGGCAGAGATAGGTTCTAGTACTTATACCATTGGAGCTACTGGTGACCAGAGAGTGACTGATAATTCTGTAGCACAAAAGATTATGCTACTGAGGACTTATCTTGGGTTGCTGGCAAAGTGGTTCATGACCATGAATTCTAAGAAAGTTCAAATAATAGGAGCATAGGGTGGAACTTCTGAAGCTTATGAGTCTGCATTAGAAGAAGAAGCTAGGTATTTGGATCGTTAGTTGAAGGGTTTTTGATCCCAAAGGTAAGGAAACCAAGGTTGGAATTACTATAATGATAGATATAGAGATTACAGTAGGGATAGAGAAGGTGACTAGAGATGGAGAGATGATTACAAGGAGATGGGAGATGAGTACATTCCGCCTGGAAGATGAGATACTGAATCAAGAATAGAAAAAATGCAGACCAAATTAGTGAAGGGTTAAAACAATCAGGAGAACAACCTTAAGGAGATTAAGGATGAAATTTTAGGGTTGACCCAAAAGGTGGAGTCTCATGCCACTACTATCAGGTAGTTAGAGCACCAGTTCGGGAAAATGTTTTCTATGATAAAAAAATAGCATGTTACTCTTCCAAGTGAAAAAATTTAGAGTCTGCCAGCTATAGGTCACTGTCTCGCGATCAGTACTATTTGTGGTGCCACTACTGATGATCCCCATATAGCTACTACTGAGGAGTTAAATATTGATAGCACTGAGAGCGATGAGACACCTGAGGTAGAGTCTGAGAATTTGACATGATATGGTAATGATTTTAAGTATGATAGTGGTAAAGATTGGGTTGTCGAGACTAATGATCATGTTCACCCTTATAATGCGACCCCTTTCTCACTATTAGTAGAAAAGAAAAAGGATCCCAGAGCGGTCACCATTTAACTTTCTATTGGGCCTTTTAATCTTAAGCAAGCTTTATATGACTTGGGATCAGGAGTAAATGTGATGCCACTGACTATGTACAAGCTTTTGAGAATGGGGGATCTCAAACCTACATCCATAAAACTATTGATGGTTGACTCATCTATGAAGAAACCAATAGGTGTTTTTTGTGATGAAGAAGTATAGGGGCATCCCTTATGTTCCCTACTAAGTTCATGGTTCTTGATTATGAGGTGAATTCTCAAACCCCCATTATATTGGGTAGATCCTTCTTATCCACTGGTAGGGTGTTTATTAATATGGATTTGGGGGATATCACCTTCAAACGAAATAATGAGTGAGTAGTTTTTGATATGTGTATGACAGTACTGTAGTCAGACAATAAGCGAGTGGTATCTATAATAGACAGTGTTGATGAGGATGTTGTTGCAAAGACCAGTGTGCAAGATATACCAGATGTTGAGCAGATAATAAAGGTGACAGTTACTTGGCTATCGATTGTTAAGATTGAGTTAGCGATGTTATATGGGCAGATCCAACATGGGTCCAGACTATACAAAAGAAGACCGAGGCTAGACTACAGTCTGTGCATTGAACTGTAATGTTAAGAGCTACAAGATGAGTTGCATATATGGATAGATATTTTTTAGACTCAAGTATCGGTTCGATTTAGAAATATTGAGAAGCTATTAGAGAGAAGGTGGACCTACTTAAAGTAGAGGTATGCTCTCTTACAGAGAGCCATATATCAGCTATTTCTCCAAGTGTATCCCCTATTGTTTAGTCATGACCTCTGTGTTGTCCCAAACACTTTGATTTATTTGCATAGGATGATGTGGCAGTCCTTGTAGTTGGGACCAACAGAGGCTGAGAGGGGGAATTGCAGAATCTAGACATGCTATATTAGAAAGCCCTGAAAAGGGTAATGTAACGCCCCATATTTTTTATGTACTTGTTCTATTTATATGGAACTTAGTAGAGCCTTGTGGTATAGGTAATGGATGAGATTTTTATGCGAGTATTGATGATGTAGATGGAGCTCAAGATGTTACCCATATGTTTTAATATGATAAGACCAACTTAACATCTATACAACTATTTAACTTGGAATCACAAGCCGGTATTTGAATCAAAAGTTTAAAGTGACCAAGTATATACAAGTTTTATGTGAGATTAAAGGGTTTAATAAATGAAAATAGAGCTTGAGGTGATTTCTTGAGTTAATTAGTCTAGTAGGTGAGTCACCTACTTGAGTTACATAAACCAAGTTAATTGACCAAGTCCATGGATTAGATTTGGGCTTATATTAGATACTTATTTGGGCTCAAATTAAGTAAAAGGTGAAGGAAATTGAGAAAAGGCCCAATATTTAAATCTTCCAAGGCCTAATTCAATTGATCCCAATAATGGATCAAGCAAGAAGGTGCATCACCTACTTTGAAATTTTTAGCAGCTTGATCTCCTTAAGTAGGTGCATCACCTATTTGGACCCCTTTGACCAATTTGAGGTCCAAAATACAACTAAGTAGACAATAAAAAATAGGGTCTTTATAAATCCAAGTTGCTGGTAATACGCTTTTATTCCTAAGTCATAAAAAGGAATATATTTCACAAATTCTCTCTAGTTTCTCTAAAACAACAAGGAGCACCCCTATTTTTCCTTCTAGGGTTCTTGAAGAAATCCCAACCTTTGCAGGCCAAGGTAAGTGAAAACACTTAAAGTTTAGCTTAATTGTCCCATAGAAGATTAGGAAAACATGCTATTCATGCTTAATTATAAGTCTAGGGCAGAATATAAAACCAGCTACCTGCTCACTTTTCTTTTTTCTTAAGAGACCTTTTTTCTTCTTTGGTTTAAAGTGTAAAGAAAAGTTAAAGTTCTTAAGGAGTTCAAATTAAAAGGATAAGTTGCAGAAAATTTTGGTAAGGTGCCTGCTCCATTTTATCCTCCTTATATATGAATTTGGGAAAAATTATAGATGTGTTGTTATTAAAAAACTCAAGATATGATGAGTTCAATATTTAATTGCTACAATAAAAGGAAATTTAGGGCTATTTTATGAATTGTTTTATGTTTATATGTTGGGGGTTGTCGGGTTGATGTTGGGGAAAGGTGTAGTTAGTTTGTATTGAAATATAGAAGAAGGGTGTGGTGGTACACCACCAAACTAATGGTTGTAAATGTTTATAGCCTATTCTAATTTGTGTATTGTTTGGATGGTACAATCTTCTAAAGCTTTCTTATAGTAAATGATACCTAGTGGCGGCACATGAACTCCCTTCTAGATAACAACCTTGCTCTCTCTCCCTAATGTGTTAAAATACCTCACCATATGCTTATTATCAAGTCTGCATTTTTATATTCAATAGTAAGTCTCAAGAGTTCTCCTTTAAGTCAAATAAGACCCGTATGTTATTTTCAGCTACTAAACATTTCATTCGTGTACAATCTGCTCAATACCTCTTTGTTGTTAAATTAAGTGCTTATTCACATGTCTCTTATTGGTAGATTATTCCTCCAAGATACCATAATGTTATGACCACCAAAGTAACAATCTCAAAGGCTAAATAAACTACGTAATGCAAATATTGATTAAATGTGTGGCAGCTCAGGGGCATAAGCCTAGCATAGGTCAATCCCTATACCTTTATATATGGGTGGCATCTCAGGGGAAAAAGCTTAGCATGGGCCAATCCCAATGTTTATATGTGGGTGGCAGCAGCTCAGGGGCACAAGCCTAGCATGGGTCGATCCCAATTTGTCTATTTATCACTAATCGGTTGGTCATTTGTATTATGTGGCTTACAAAGATTATAAAGTAAGAAGAGTAAAATTAAAAAAAATAATGTAACGTACCTGATACTACAAGCATATGTAAAGGTGATCTATTAGAATCATTTATACACTTGTATCTGATTTTAATTAGGCCCTTGCTTTATGTATAATTACTTTTAGCATACTTTCAGCCTTACATATTTTCGTACGGATGGCCCTCATGGGGGACCTGTATTTTATGCTGCAGGCATAGGTACTTCAGCTAATACACCTCCCCAGTAATAGCAAAGATATCCAATGACTATTCCTAAGCTCCAGGTAGATTCGGGGCTTTTCGAGTCTATTTTATATTTTTTGGTATTGTACGGTAGTTAAGTGTAAGGCGGGGGTTTGTCCAAATGCTAAAGCTCGGCTATACCTTGCAATTTAAAAGAGGAAGGACGTTGTCAATGTCTCAACTTTTGTTAAGGTCGAATCCAAAAGGAGTGAAAATTAGAATTCTAGTAATATGGGTCTTAACACTTACTAAGAAAACACCTGAAGTGCAAATTAATTAAAAAGCATGATTTAAAATGATGGGGTTTGTTTTGGGAGAGTGTGTGTCAATATTAACTCAATTCCACAAACTACACAACAATTGTAATTTAACTTTGATATAGAGAGAATCTTGGAATTATGTCTACCTAAGGGCAAATTAGGTATGGATATGTGTAGCTTTGGTGTACATTCTAGTTGTTAACAATATGGTAGGCAAGGTCTAGTATCCTTGAGGCTAGCTTGTCAACAAAATCTCAAGAATTGCACTTATTGAACCTTTCAGATACCTAACAAGTGTGTTAATTATATTCACCTATTACCTCAATTGGGTATCCCTATTTCTAGGAAAATACCTAAGATATAATCAACTTCATAATCACTCTAATGTCTAAGATAGTGAGAATTAGCAAACTAAACCCATTAATTATCTACTATTGCCTTGGTTCCCACATCCTTCTTTCAAGGATGACGTGGGTTCCAAAAGTTCACCCAAACCCCTCTTTCAAGGATGGTTTGAGCATGCAAGAGTTTGGGGTTTTCACCCACAAACCCATATTGAGTATTTGGGACATTCACCCACAAATCTCAACCAACTTAATCAAATAATAGTTGAACCCATCATCAGCCAACTAGCATATACACAAATACATCACAACCCATAACTAATTACACCATAGTTCAACATAATCCCAAAACAATAAAATTTAGCTACTCATGATGAAAGGAGAGAAAAATATACCATAAGGTTCTGCAAAGAATCCATTCTTTAAGAAATTACTAAATTCAAAGTTTCCAAATCAAATTACAATTCTTGCCTAATTTAGGGTTTCAACTTCAAATTCAAAATATTGCTAGTCTCTAGAATGCCCAAAATAGGAAAGAGTTTTAGGCCTTTAAGGGATTTAGGGTCGACTATTGAAAATTACAAAACTACCCCTAGGACTAATCCCGTATTGCCGCGATCGCACCAGATTTTCTGTAATTGCGGCTACCACAACCGCGGGTAAATCCACGCGATCGTGATTGCTGACCTTCTTGACTGTCCGCAATCATGGCCTTTAGACCGTGATCATGGTAACTGAGCCTCGTTCTATACATAGTCCTTCAGCTGTGCACTTTTCTTCTCCTCTTCTTTTCCTTTTCAGCTCAATTCCACATCATTCTATCTCATCACCTCTATGCCTACAAAATATGGAAATTAGTGCATTTAATCGTAATGTTGTATTATTTATTTCTTCAGATCATAGTAGTGTGCATGAATGATAAGTGTAAATGAGCGGTATATTCACCACTCATCAACACCCCCAACTTAAAGATTTGCTTGTCCTCAAACAACACTACTTCTTACCATGAGACTATGCACATTTATACCCAAACTGAATGACCCAATGATCATAATGACTTCAAGCTTAGTTAATACCACCATTTAGCCCTTCAAACATGGGAAAAACTATTTTCACGACACCCCTCAACATAAAATGTGATTTTTCAAGGATGCAAGAGAATTTAAAGAGAAACCATGCTACAATCACTAATACTTTAGAAATGACTGACTTTTGACCTCAACTACATAATACTCCTTTTGCCTTATTTTGCGGGAGATGACAAAATCACGCACCTTGACTTGCTTACATGCATCCTCACAAGAAATAAAATTCCACACACCAAGTCATCAATTATGAAACAAGGAATTTAAGTGTAAAACACACTCTCTCTCAAGAACTCTCGATGCTAACAAGTACCATGCCATAGGCTTGCCCCTATTTTAAATCGTCACTATAATGAAAATACTTGGTTGGAAATCACGAAGGGCTTTTTGAGCTGGTAACATAGGTTTGGGATACGGTAGGATATATTTTAGGAACAACATGGCTATACCCTTCTTGAACATCTACTTCACACTATTCCATCCAAATTTTGATCATGGGCCACTTCTTTTGTTTTCACTCTTTACACTTGTTCCTACTTTTTATTTCCTTGGATCACCCATTTTCTTTTCATTTCTTTTTCTTGCACCCTTTATGCTTCTCTTTCCTTTGTTGGATATTTTCCTTTTTCTTATTCATTTGTTCTCAATACTTAAGCTCATAGTCACTCATTTACAACTCGTGGCCCAAAGTTACCTCTTTCAATCATCACCACCCCCAACTTAGGCTTTTAGCCTTGAGTTGCAATTTTAAGTTTAAGGAGGGTATGGTCCAAAGGCTCAAAGTGGGTGACTAGGCATAACAACTATGCAAGGGATTTTTAAGCTAAAGTGGACTTCCAACGTCACAAAGATGGCCTAAGATCATCTCCCCAACCAAGTAAAATCAAAATTATCCTTGAGAGACTAATGGGGCAAGTTCTAGATAGTACAAGTACACATGAGATTTGGAAAAATAAGCTCACCACACATGGCATGAAAATTCGCCAAAGTGGCTCAATTGCCCCTTGTACTAGAGAAAAAAATAGAGTATCTACCAATTTTTACAATAAAAAAATTTTGGAGTCACAAAAGAGACAAGGTTGCTCATGTCCGTGCCCTCGATTTTCTTGAAAACTTTTTAGACAGAGGGGGATGTTTGTTTTGCATTTGGACCACACACAATTTGCTAACTATGGTACCCATATAAGCCTTCGTCTCATATTTTGGCTTTTACATGGGTAAACCATATGGCTACTTCAACTTTTCCATAGGTACAAGTGTGATCCCAAATCCTAAAATGCCATAGATACTCAAATTTTCCTTATATTTATGACCTCAATGCTACGGGTACTCAGACTTCTTTTGTATCCACAGTTCAAAACCCACTCATGACATTTTTCCCTTAAGAATGTCATCACTCAATATACCATATGGAAATGCTCGTCGAATATCATTACAAATAAAATAAAGATAACGCAAAAATCTAACAACAAAACAAAATGACTAATCCATGCAAATGTGGGAACCATAAGAGTGCCCGAATATTACAACCCAAATAAAAATAAAAATCGTCCAAAAGAACATAAAAACATCTAGAAGTATCAATAATATAGGCCCAAATCAAATAAAGTGGAGACAAGAACCCCCAACTAAGTAGCTAGCAATGTCCTTACTGCATAAATCATAAAGCATAAAAAGAGATAAAGGTGCTCCCTGAAATCGCATCGAGAACTACTCTCGTCTATTGACTCTATATCACCATCGACATCCTTAAGACCGAAATACTCGGCTAGTGCCTTATTTTCACTCCTCACTCAGGAGAAATAGACTATATCACGAGGTTTCAGGACCTTCCATAGGCCCTTCACCCTCTTTCAATCTTGCTACAAAATTTATTTCTCTTCTTCTCTCCTTTCACCATCTTCTCATGTGCAATTTGACAATTATAATATGAATCTGCCAAGGATGAATATGCTCTCTCAAGCCTAACAATGGTATCTCTCTAGTTTTTTTGGTCTTCCTAATACTCCTCATAATCAGATCAGGACATATATGAATGACGAGTAGTGGAGGGCTCTCCGGTCCCTAGGGTAGACCTGACACAAGCTCCCTAATGGCCGCAATATCAACTCTAATATCCTTAACAATTCCAATGGTGGATGGCCTACAATACTCAGGCCCCTCACATGTTGACTTTCCAAATTGATCTTTCTTTTATTATTTTTTCTCGGTGCACCCTCTCCTCAAATTTTCAAAGGATAGGGCGCACCCAAGTATCTCCAGAGTATTCATCAACCCCAGCTCTCCTTCAAAGCTCAGTAATCAAAGAGGAAAAGAAGAGATGCATCCCACCTTGGTTCTTGAAGAATTCCATTTTAGAAACCATGAGCTGACCAACAACCAAGGAATGCTGTCTAAAATACAAGCAACCATCTGAGCCTGCAAATTTAGGACTTTTATCATGTAGGTACAAGGGAGAATCGACTACATATAATGTTCAACCAAATTCGATCCTCGACAGTGAAGTCATTAATATAGATGTTACTCTTAGTTGCCGCCCATGAAACTTCTTTCCCGAGGCACATTCTTTCTTCCAACCAACTTCCTGGTACACACTTTTTTTCTTCAAACTCACGCATGTCTGCATTTGGGATCCGATAGATAGTGTTGATTTGCTCCGCCCAAAAGTCCACTACTTTCCCCTGAATCTTGATAGCCATATAGGATGGATCCGAGAAAGATACTATGCTAAGGTAGCATAGAATTCACAGACCCATCGCTCATTAGACTTGCAAGGATCCAGGATGAAACAATTTCACACTGTGGCCACAAGCCCGTCATGAAATGCCAAAAGCTTTTCTGGTATATTCTCCAAGTATATTCCTCTCTCTAGGAGCAGCTTTGTCCTCAAAAGATCACCATAGTAGTGAATGTGGCACTCGAGTGCCATTAATCAGATGTGGTCATATTTCTCCATGAGATTCTCCTAAAAAACAAGAGACAACACAACAAAATCAATCATTGACATATTATTGTACAAACTATGTTATGTTGTCCACTAAAGATCATTGGATGGTTACTTGGTGGTGTTTAGACAAAAATTAAAAGTGCAGAATTTTTGGCACGAGTAGAAAATCAACCTCAATTATCGTGATCACAAGCCATAGAGTCACGATTGCGGTCTCGATAACCATGATCGCGGTTTTTGAGACCAGTTTCAACCCAATTTTTTAATGTCCAAAAAGTCAAATTTGAAGCCTAAAGGATGTTTTTAATAAGGATTTACACTAAAAGCATTGAACAATACCACTAGGTACTCGATTATGCCCCTAGAATGTAAAAACCATTAGTGAATACTCATACGGGAAACCTATCGAGTACTTGGTGTGAACTCTTTATTTTTCTCAATTTCATACATAATTTGGGTGCTCAATACTTTCCCACTTATGTGCACACCATATTCTAGCAGCTAAATACCATACAAGTACAATTTATGAAGCATTTAAGCATGAAAAACATAATTTCAGGCCTTCTCTATAACATGCATCATATGGCTTATTTTCCACAATCAAGGAATAGATTCGAGGAACCACAAGATAAGTGATGCAAGAGGGATGCAAGGATGTTTTTGGAATGCTCACGATTTGGAGAGAACTGGGTCCAATTAGAGAGAAAAGTTAAGAAAGGAATGTTGGGAGAAAAGAGGGGTTTGAATTGTTATATGAATGATATGGCCATGATTGTGGTTAGTGTTTTATGATTGCAGACATGTGAGTGACCACAATCACGGCCAATGTCCAACGATCGTAGTAACTGGTCGTATTTCTGCTCCCCTATATTCCCCTGTTTAGTTTATTTCACATTTGGATAGATTTTCCCCTGTTCAGCTCAGCATGCAAAAATTTTACACTTTCCCATTCTCAAGATCATCCAATACACTCTATAGCGCCATAAATGGATGGGGTGCTCAATTGACAAAACTAAAATCTACTCTACAAAAATAAAAATAAAGGATACGAGCCACTCTCATGGCATTTGTGGGTTTCCTCCCACGTAGCGCCATAGTTTATGTCGTGGCACGACGTCTTCCTTATTTCACAAGTTGGGTCATCAAGGGCCCCATCATTCACTTCTTAAATTTCAACATCAATCATTGATATCACTTGAAGTTCCACGGGTTGTTTCTTTGTTTTGCATACTCAAAAAGAGACCTCGTCATCATGAACTCTGAATCTCATTTCACCCAACTCTAAGTCAGCAATGGCTCTTCTAGTGGCTAAGAAAAGTCAACCAAGAATGATGGAAACCTCTTGTTCCATTTCATAATTTAAAACCACGAAGTCCACCGAAAGTATAAATTTATCCACTTTGACTAGAACATCAAACAAAATCCTAATCGGTCTCTTGATAGACTGAATAGCCAATAAAAGTCTCATAGATATTTGAGTTAGGTTGTCCAATCCGACCTTTTTGTAAATGACAAAAGGCATGAGGTTTATACTCGTACCGAGGTCGTATAGAGCTTTCACAAACATATGCATTCTAATGGTACAAAGGATGGTAAAAGATCTGGGGTCTTCTTTCTTTTCCAAAATTTTGCTAATCATAATAGCACTACAACCATGGGTGACTTCGATCATGTCACCTTCGATGAGCTTATTTTTTGACATCAACTTCTTCATGAAGTTACATATCCCAGGATCTCTTGGATCCCTTCAAGCAATCGGATATTAATAGAGAGGTTCTAAGCTTGGCCATAAATTTCTTGAGTTTATCACCCTCATCTTTTCTTTGAAGCCTTTGAGGAAACATGGTAGGGACATATATTGTAGGCATCACATCACTTTTTGGTTTCTTATTTTCCGCCATCTCTTCATTAACTTCAACCGATTCTTTTTCATTTTTTCTTTCTTGAGATCGTGGTGGCACTTCTTTTGACTTAACCTTAGGCATCTTTTCACCCGAATCTTCTTTCAAGCAATAAACAAGGGTTTTCCCACGCCTAGTTACTATTGCTAAAACTTGAGCTTTATTCTTTGGGTTTACAATAGTGTCACTAGGAAGACTACCCTTTTCCCTAACATTTAATTGGGTGGAAATTTGTCAAATTTGAGTCTCTAATTATTTAATAGAGGTGGAGTGGGACACCATATTTGATTAAGTTGCAAAAAAATCTCTTTTTATTTTGCAAACCATTTTGTCTGATCCTTCCACTCTCATCAAAATCCTTGCCAAGAAATCTTTGATTTTATATTTGTCGAGGTCGGAATGCTACCACCTTTGTTCTTTTCCCAATCATGAGGGGGCACATACTGGTTATAAAGATGATTTCTATCCCTCCAATCAGGTTACATTCATGGTCTGTGCAACCTTGATTCCTACCTTGCCTTTGATAGGCGGGGTGGGAACCCCCCGAATAATTTTCCAAATACCGAATCTCCTCATCAAGCTTCTTGGCCTCTTCTTCATCATAGGCCTTGGACGCTATGGAATTTACCGCCTTTGTGGGTGCACCCATCACATGTTTCGTCAAAATATCTAATTGTGTCATCATTTTTGTCACATTTTTCTCTCTTTCCTCATACTTTTTTATTTGTTCCTTTTCAACCACAGAGGTAGTAGAGACCCTTTTGGCAATTCAGCATCCCAGGCATGTCATCCCCGATTTCGCTAGGTAACTTCCTCAAGCAAATTTGAAGTCGTATGATAAGTTAACTTAACAAGAGAGCCCCATGCCGCATTGTCTCCCACGGATTTGTTAAGCAGAGTAATAGCCCGGTAGAAGATTTGGAGAAGCATCTTCTCCAGACCTCGTGGTTGGGAAATTGCATGAGTTTATTATTTAACCTCTCACATACCTCATACAAGGGTTCTCCATTAAATTTTCTAAAGTTTGTGATCTTATCATGCAATTGGAGCATTTTGGTTGGAGGGAAATACCGATCATGGAAGACTGCAGTGAGTTCATCCCATTAAGTGATAGACCCAATCAGAAGAGATTGAAGTCATAATACTGCCTCTCACATTAGAGAAAATTGGAAGAGACAAAGCCGGATGGACTCTTAGGTTATGTATGCAATATCAAAGGGCGCACACACTTCGATGAAGTTTTTCAAATGCAAATTAGGGTCCTCATAGGCTTGTCCCCCCAAAAGTCCCTTTATTTGTAGCATATTCAACATTACGCTTGTGATATGAAAGACACTTTTCCCATGAGTAGGTAGGATACGGACAACACTTGATCGACCAATGTCATTGAGTTTCTCCTCATCATCAAGAGGGCCATCGAAAGACCTGGCTTGACTAGCACTATCACTCATAGTTTTGTTTATGCTACAGAGATCATTTAGAAGGAAATAAAAGCAACAACCAAAATAAATATAAACCACTACGGGTATGTCCTAATTAGGAATCAATACCGCACAAGTGAAAACTAAATTTCACTCCTTGGCAATGACACTATTTTGATAATTCTCATCTATACCGTGCAATTTGGTAGAGGATAGTCATTATCAATATCTCAACTTTTATTGAGGTTAAATCCACAAGGAGTGAAAATTAGAATTCTAGTCTTATGGGTCTTAACACTTACTAAGAAAACACCCAAAGTGCAAATAAAGTAAAAACCATGATTTAAAATTGGGAGTTTTAGTTTTGGGAAAGTGTGTGTCAATAGTAACTCAATTCCATAAATTACACAACAATTGTAATTTAACTTTGATATAGAGAGAATCTTGGGATTGTGTCTATCTATGGGCAAATTAGGTATGGGTATGTATAGATTTGGTGTACATGCTAGTTGTTAACAATATGGTAGGCTAGGTCTAGGATCC
Organism: Capsicum annuum; assembly: GCF_002878395.1. NCBI lineage: Eukaryota > Viridiplantae > Streptophyta > Magnoliopsida > Solanales > Solanaceae > Capsicum > Capsicum annuum. Next base: position 124,993,859 of record NC_061121.1, on the reverse strand, counting down.
TTGAGGCTAGCTTATCAACAAAATCTCAAGAATTTCACTTATTAAACCTTTTGGATACCTAACAAGTGTGTTAATTATATTCTCCTATTACCTCAATTGGGTATCCATATTTCTAGGAAAATACCCAAGATATAGTCAACTTCATAATCACTCTTATTTCTAAGATATTAAGAATTAGCAAACTAAACCCGTTAATTATCTACTATTGTCTTGGTTCCCATATCCCTCTTTCAAGGATGATGTGGGTTCCAAAAGTTCACCCAAACCTCTCTTTCAATGATGGTTTAAACTTTCAAGAGTTTGGGGTTTTCACCCATAAACCCTTTTTGAGTATTTAGGGCTTTCACCCACAAATCCTAACCAATTTAATTATACAATATTAGAACCCATCATTAACCAACTAGCATATACACAAATACATCACAACCCACAACTAATTGCACCTTAGTTCAACATAATCCCAAGACAATGAAATTTAGCAACTCATGATAAAAGGAAAGAAAAATATACCATAAGGGTTGTACAAAGCATTAATTCTTCAAGAAATTACTAAATTCAAAATATCCAAATCAAATTACTATTCTTGCCCAATTTAGTGTTTCAACTTTAAATTCAAAATATTGCTAGTCTATAGAATGCCCAAAATGGGAAAGGGTTTTAGGCTTTTAAGGGATTGGGGTCAGCTACTGAAAATTACAAAACTTCCCCTAGGATTAATCCTATGCTGCTGTGATTGCTCTAAATTTATTGTAATCGTGGCTACCGCAACTACGGGTAGATCCATGTGATCGCAGTTGATGACCTTCTTGACTTTCTGCGATCGCAGCCCTCAGACCCCAATCACGGTAACTGAGCCTCATTCTGTACATGGTCCTTAAGCTGTGCAAGTTTCTTCTCCTCTTTGTTTTTTTTCAGCTTAATTCCACTTCTTTCTATCTCATCATATGTATACCTGGAAAATATGAAAATTAGTGTATTTAATTATAATATTGTCTTATTTATGTCTTCAATTCATAGTAGTGTGTATGAATGATAATTGTAAATGAGAGATAAATTCACCACTCATCACCCGACCTTTACTAAGTGTCTCTGTATCTTTTAGAGTCTTTGTAGACCTATGTAAAATTATGCATGGTAGTGTCTTGTGACTTAGATATTGTGGCCCCAATAACTAAGTCTTGTATATATAATTTTATGCCTATCCACGTGATTGTTCTCATCAATGGATTGTACTATAATTGGAAAAACCCTTGGTTATTATATTTACATGTATCAGATGTACAATGTCATAGATTGGTGCTCCCAAGCCTTTATAACTATAGGTTCTTATCCACCTCTATAGGATTTAAGGTGTGACAAAAGTAGTATTAGAGAAGGTTGTCCTAGGAAGTCTACAAAGTCGTGTCTACGTAAAAAAAAATTTATGGATGTGTTGTGCACCACATCTATAAATAGGAGGCTACGGGACATTTAGGGGTTGTCTCTTTTTCTTCACATCTTAGATCATACAATAGAGCCCAAGTCATAGGTAAAGTCATATTTAACCATTGAATATATTTTTTTCTCATTATAGTAAAGATTTTGGTTATAAGAAGGAGTAAGAATACACATAAGTGAGTAGATATGGCTGCCAAATAAGGGACCAGCAAGTCACCACCTAGAAAAGCTAATCAAAGTAAGGCTCAAGTTGAGTTTGTATCACAAACATATTTTACTCCTCCATCTCCAGAAGAGCTAAGAGGAAGAAAAGCATCTCTAGAATCACCTATTAATGCTACTGAGAAAATTCTAAGGAATGTGGTGCAATTTTGACCTGTATAGTTGCTGGACAAGCTCAAGGTGTATGAGCCAATTAATATATCTATGGCAGCTATGTAAACAATGTTAAAATCATTATTTAGGTGCATTTTATTTTAGGACAAATGCTTTTTTTGGTGTGGTACGTTGGGGCATATGATGAGAGAACGCCCACAATGGGGCATGGGTAGTTTAACGTAACTTATTGGATCAGCCGTTTCATCATCATCATCAATGCATTCTTCAAGTAGGGGTGTATAACCTATAGGTCATGGTAGAGGTGCTAAAGGAGTAGCTAGCTCTAGTAGAGTTCAGAATCATACATATGCTCTAGCAGATCGACAAAATTTAGAGGCTTCTCTGAATGTGGTTACAGGTACATTGTCCACATTTTCACATGATGTATTTGTATTAATTGATCTGGGTTCTACATTATTATATGCCACTCCATTGGTTTCCAAAAAGTTCAAAAGAACACCAAAATTACTAGTTAAGTCATTTAAAATGTCTACGTCTGTTGGTGAATCTATTATAGCAAGGAGAGTGTATCAAAATTGTATAATAACTATTTGTGATCGTGATGCAATGGTTGACCTTGTTGAGTTAGAAGTGGTAGATTTTGATGTTATAATAGGTATGAATTGGTTGGCTTCTTGTTATGCCATAGTAGATTGCCTAACTAAGAGGGTGTATTTCCATTTTCCAAGAGAGAAAGTCCTTAAATGGAGGGATAATATTGGTGCACCAAGAGATAAATTTATTTGTTATTTTAAGGAAAATAGGATGATTTCCAAAGGTTACATATATCATCTAGTTAGAGTGAAGAATACAGATGTGGATACACCAACTCTTCAAACTATTCTAGTGGTAAATAAATTTCCCTATGTATTTCCTGAAGATCTTCCAGGTTTGCCTCAAGAACTAGAAGTAGATTTTGGTATTGATATGATTCCAGGTTCTCGGTAGATCTTAATTTCTTCGTATAGTGGCCCCGATAAAATTACTGGAGTTAAAAGAGCAATTAAAAGAACTTTCTAGAAAAAAGATTCATAAGGCCTGGTATGTCTCCTTGGGGCGCACCAGTGTTATTTGTGCATAAGAAAGATAGCTCATTGATAATGTGTATTGACTATCGACAACTAAATAAGGTGAATATTAAGAACAAATATCCCTTTTCGAGAATTCCTGACTTATTTGATCAGTTACAAGGCACCAAATGTTTCTCAAAGATTGATTTGAGGTCAAGTTACCACCAAGTATGGTTCAAAGAGAAGGATATACCCAATATAGCTCTTCAAACATGATACAATCATTACGAGTTTCTAGTTATGTCCTTTGGGCTAACTAATGCACCCACAACTTTTATGGATTTGATGAATAGGGTGTTCAAGCTATTCTTAGATATGTTCATGATAGTTTTTATAGATGATATTCTAGTTTATTCAAGATTAAAAGAGGACCATTCCAGTTATTTATGATAGGTGTTACAGATTCTTTGTGATCATGAGATATATGCAAAGTTCTCAAAATGTGAGTTTTGGTCAAAATTTGTGGAATTCTTGGGTCATATTGTATCTAATATAGGAATAAAGGTTGATACTCAAAAGATATAAGCTATGAAGAATTGGCCAAGACCTAAATGCCTATAGAGATTCATAGTTTCCTTGGGTTGGCAGGTTATTATAGAAGGTTAGTTGAAGGATTTTCTTTAATTTCTTTACCTTTAACAAATCTAACACACAAAGCATCCAAGTTTCAATGGAATGACGCATGTGAAAAGAGTTTCCAAGATTTGAACAAAAAGTTGACTTCTACACCCATATTGGTACTTCCAGAAGGAACAGAAGAGTATGTAGTGTATTATGATGCTTCAATAATTGGATTAGTATGTGTGTTGATGTATCATGGTAAGGTAATAGCATATGCCTCGAGAGAATTGCAGCCACATGAGAAAAATTATCCTACACATGATCTTGAGCTAGCAGCAGTTATATTTGCTTTAAAGATATGGTGCCAGTACTTGTATAGGATTCATGTTGAAATATATACTGACTATAAGAGTTTGCAATATATCTTTAGCTAGAAGGGCCTAAATTTGAGGCATCGAAGGTGGCTTAAACTATTAAAAAGACTATGATGTTGATATCTTGTATCATTCGGGGAAAGAAAATATGATAGCTGTTGCGTTAAGTCGTAAGGCCATGGTGGGCACTTATAGGCTGTCTATAGAATGACAAGGGATGACTAAGGATCTACTCCAACTAGAAAAGTTGGGGGTTTGCCTTCTTGAAACTCTAGATGAGGGGCTTATTATGCATAATGCAGCAGAATCTTCATCAGTAACCGATGTGAAAGAGAAGCAATATGAAGATCCCATTCTATTACAACTTTAGGAGAATGTACAATGTGGAGGGAGTACTTCGGTGCTAAAATAAATTATGCGTGCCTAATGTAGACGGGCTAAGAAAGTGTATTATGACAGAAGCACATCATTCAAGGTATTCTATCCATCTGGGGTCAACTAAAATTTACCATGATTTAAAAGGAGTGTATTGGTGGGGTGACATAAAGAAGAACATTGCAGAATTTTTAATAGAGTGTCCAAATTATCAAAGAGTTAAATTAGATCACCAAAAGCCTTGGGGTTATATGCAATAATTAGATCTTCTCATCTAGAAGTGGGACATGATCAATATGGATTTTGTCATGAGTTTTCCTTGTACATCTCAAAAGTTTGATTCCATATGAGTAATAGTGATAGGCTTATAAAATCATCATATTTTTTGCTAGTTAAGACAAATTACACAGTTGAAGAGTATGCAAAATTGTATATTAAAGAAATAGTTCAGCTACACGGTGTACTGATCTCTATTATATCAGATAGGGGAGCTCAATTTACTACAAATTTTTAGAAGTCTTTCCAGAGAAATTTGGAAACACAAGTGAATTTAAGTACAACTTTTTACCCTCAAACAAATGAACAGGTAGAACGTACCATTCAAATACTTAAAGATATACAACGAGCTTGTGTATTATACTTTAAAAGTAGTTGGGATGATCATCTACCTCTCATCGAGTTCGACAACAATAGCTATTATTCAAGTATCAAAAAGGCACCATAAGAAGCTTTGTATGGAAGAAAGTGTAGATCACCAATTAGATGGTTTGATATGGGAAAAACTGCCTTGTTTGGGCCAGATCTTGTTCACCAATCTATGGAAAAGGTTAAAGTGATCCAACAGCATTTAGAAACATCCCAAAGTTGACACAAGTCATATGCAGATATTAGAAGAAGGGAGCTAGAGTTTTGTATAAGTGATTGGGTATTCTTAAAGGTGTCACCAATGAAAGGGGTAATGAGATTTGTTAAAAAAGAGAAACTGTGTCCAGATTATATAGGCTCATATAAAATTATTTGAAGGTTTGTCCAAGTCGTATATGAGTTAGAGCTACCCAAGAGCTTTCAACAGTCCTTCCAGTGTTCTACGTCTCAATGCTTCAAAAGTGCATCGGAGATCCATCTCATATTATTCCTACTAAAGATGTACAAATTACATAAGATCTCACCTATGAATAAATACCTATTGCAATTTTGGATCGACAAGTTAAGAAGTTAAGGAATAAAGAAATAGCTTCTATAAAATTACTTTAGAGAAACCATCAAGTAGAAGAGATCACATGGGAATCTGAAGAAGCGATGAAATCCAAGTAACCCCATTTATTCGCATATGATGAGAAATTTTAAGATATTGAATTAGAGTAATAATAAGTAAGTATAATATATAAGTACTATGTGATAACACGAATATTATACTTAGGCTTGAACTTATTTTGGTTGGAAAATTATGCTAATATTCGAGGACAAATGTTACTAAGGGGGGAGGATGTAACACCTCGCATTTTGCATATACTTGTTCTATTTATATGGAACTTGGTATAGCCTTATGGTATAGGTAACAGATGAGATTTGTTATGCGAGTATTGATGGTGTAGATGGAGTTCTGGATGTTGCCTGTACGTTTTAATGTGACGCGACCAAGTTAACATCGATAGAACTATTTATCTTGGAATCGTAAGCAGGTATTTTAATCTAAAGTTTAAAGTGACCAAGTATATAAAAGTTGTAAGTTAGATTAAAAGGATTAAGAACTAAAAATGGAGTAAGTTTAAAGTGACCAAGTATATAAAAGTTGTAAGTTAGATTGAACTAAAGATAGTATGTCAGTCACCTATTTGAGTTACATTAACCAAGTTAATGGACCAAGTCCATGGATCAGATTTGGGCCAATATTAGTATACTTATTTAGGACCAAATTAAGTAAAAAGTGGAGCAAATAGAGAAAAGGCCCAATACTTAAATCTGCCAATGCCCAATTTAATTAATCCCAATAATGAATCAAGCAAGAAGGTGCAACACCTACTTTAACCTTTTGAGAATCTTGATCTCCTTAAGTAGGTGAATCACCTACTTGTACCCCTTTGACCAATTTGAGGTCCAAAATGTTGCTAAGTAGATAGCCAAAATAGGGCATTTGTAAAGCCAAGTTGCTGGTCATTTTTCTTTATTCCTAAATCATAAAAAGGATTATATTTCACAAATTCTCTCTACTTTATATAAAATAACAAGGGTCAGCCCTATATATCCTTTTAGGGTTCTTGAAGAAACCCCAACCTTTGCAAGCCAATGTAAGTGAAAACACTTAAGGTTTAGATTAATTCTCCCATGGAAGATTAGGAAAACATGATATCCATGCTTAATTATAAGTCTAGATCAAAATATAAAACCAGCTACCTACTCACTTTCCTTTTTTCTTAGGAGAACTCTTTCTTGTTTGGTTTAAAGTGTGAAGGAAAGTTGAAGTTCTTGAGGAGTTCAAATTAAAAGGATAAGTTGCAAAAAATTGAGTTAAGGTGATTGCTCTAGTTTATCCTTATTACATATGAATTTAGGAAAGAATTATGGATGTGTTGTTATTAAGGAACTCAAGACATAATGAGTTCAATATTTGATTGCTACAATAAAAGGAAATTTAGCGTTATTTTGTAAATTGTTTTATGTGTATGTGTTGGGGGATTCCAGTTTGATGTTGGTGAAAGGAGTAGGTTTTTTATATTTAAATATAAAATAAAGGTATGGTGGTACACCCCCGAACTAATGGTTGTATAAGTTTATTGCTTATTCTATTTCATGTATCATTTAGAGGGTGTAATGAATCCAAGTTGTTTCGGCAGATCTTATAAGAATCTATATGGCATATGGATATAATTGGAGAAAAAAGGGTAAGAATAACACCCTTAATTGATAAATTAAGGGCTTACTGTCCGGCTACTATTTTGGTGAAGTATCCCAAATGTGTCAGTTGGGTACTAGTACTAGTTTTACCAGATACTTTATTATAGATAAGCAATCCTAATGTCAGGAAGTTAATTGGGTTAACATTGGAGTTGTATGACCAGGTATGTAAGGCTACTCTATGTCATATTCTTTGGCATAAAATCCAATATTTATGGTGCAAAGTAAGCTTTTAAAGCTTTCCCATAGTAAATAATACCTAGTGGCAGCACATAAACTCCCATCTAGCTAACAGCCATGCTCCCGCTCCCTAATGTGTTAAAATACCTCACCATATGCTTATTATCAAGTCTATATTTTTGCATTCACTATCAAGTCTCAAGAGTTTTGTTTTAAGTCAAATAAGACCTGTATGTTATTTTCAACTCCTAAACATTTTATTCGTGTACAATCTGCTCCACACCTCATTATCATTGCATTAAGTATATATTCACATGTCTCTTATTGGTAGATTATTGTTCCAAGGCTATGACCACCAAAGTAACAATCTCAAAGGCTAAATAAACTAAGTAATACAAATATTAATTAAACGGGTTGCGGCTTATGGGCATAAGCATATCATGGGATGATCTCTATACCTTTATATATGAATGGCAGCTTAGGGGAAAAAACCTAGTATAGGCAGATCCCAATATTTATATGTGGGTGGAAGCTCAGGGGCGTAAGCCTAGCTTGGGCCAGTCCCAATTTGTTTATTACCACTGATCACCTGGTCCTTTGTATCTATGGGCTTACAAAGATTATAAAGTAAGAAGGGTAAAATGAAAAAATAATATAACGTACCTGATCCTACAAGTATATGTAAAGGTGGTCTATTAGAATCATTTATGCACTTTTATCTGATTTTAATTAAGCCTTTGCTTTATGTGTAATTACTTCTAGCTTACTTTAGCCTTACATATTCAGTACATATTTTCGTACTGATGTCCCTCATGGGGGACCTGTATTTCATGATGTAGGAATAGGTGATTCAACTAATATACCTCTCTAACAGGAGCAAAGGTATTCAGTGACTATTGGCGAGTGATGTGTGAGTAGATGTTAACACGTTTAAGGCTTTTAACTAAGAATAATTGCAAAGTCTTAAGCAACTTTGGTCATTTTTGATTGTTTTCTCTTTGATATTGTAGTAAAAGTCAAGATGCAAGAGAACCAGTAATAATGGAAGTAAAAGAGTTGATTTTTTAGCAAGTAGAAAGGTAAGTATAGCTTACGACTTATCTGATAAGTTATCAGCCTTGTGATAAGCTATCAGAGTTGCTGTCAACCTTAGACAGAGAATGAGATTCAGCTGGAAGAAGTGACGACAACCTGTGACAGGCCGTCAGAGTTGTGATAAGCCGCCAGGCTCGTCGTTAGGTTAGGCAGTGCTTGAGAACTTGAAGTGAAGAAGCGACGATAATTCTGATAAGTCATCACATATCTGATAAGTTTTAAGGCTTCATCATCAGCTGAAGACAGAACTTATTCAAATGTGAAGAGGAGCTGACGACATTTTTAATAAGGCATCAGACTCCTGATAAACCGTTACACATGTCGTCATCTATCCGAGAAAATACTATGATCTGTGATTTTGTTTTCATAATAAGGATGAAGTATTTAAAGCATATGTTAGGGTTTTCTAATCATAAGGGGTGGAACATCTGGAACTTATTCCATGGGAGTTTACTTTTCTTTTTGGCTCTCTTAACTTAGAATTCAATTTTTTCAACTCTTTGAACTTAGAAGAGAATCAACTTCAGACTTCATCTTTTGTAAGTTTAATTACTTTGAATGATGATTATAATTGTTGCTATCTCTTTCTTTCTCATGTGGAACTAAAACCCACAACTAGGGTTGTGGGATCTATGATTATTCCCCCATATATTTAATAGTTGGGTAGGATTTGAGTGATTGTGGAGACATCTTGATAATTTCTTTGTTATGATTGTTATTTATTGGTTGCAAACAATAAATCTCGCCTTATGTTGATTTGCTCGAACTGAAAAATAAACTAAAGGTAGCAAATTATCAACAAGGATTTGGGAAGGTTAAGCTCTCATCTAATGATTAATGTTGTAACAAGATTGATCAACTTGAGATAAAATCAGTATGAATAGAATAATTGCCTAAGTTCAGGAGAATTAGGGAGTTCAACATCTAAGTAGGTTGAGAAACACTTAGATGGATTGTCAAAACTGATAGTTTGGTGTTTCCCACAAGTCACGAGAACCTAACACTATAGCTATTAGTTAATGGAGATTAATAATCATAGTGATCACAACCCTAGTATCTCTATCACTGATTTAAACCATTGAAATTTTAGTTTTAAGCTCTGAAGCAAGTTAAAACTTTAACAATTGTTTGATCATCAAAAACCCCCATTTTATCTTTTTGTATCATTTATTTGAATTCAACTTATAGCTATAGTTTTAAATTAGTTTCATTGCCACTCACATTGTTCATCGTGGATTCGATCTCGACTCCAAAGTTGGGTAAATACATTGACGACAATCGCCTTTCACTAAACTGATGTGTAAGTTGAGCATTATAAAAAATGGTGTTGTTGTTGGGGAATAATTCAGCGCGTTGAGTTGGTTTGGAATTTTAGCCTACTTGCTTGAATTCAAACTTGTAAATATTTATTTTTAGTTTTCTTTTATTTATTGTGTTAGGTAGATTTTTATTTTAGTTTACTTATTACTATGGCATCATGGAATGAACATAAGCTTGGTGGTTGGAAATCTTATCTTGATGATCAATGTCCATATTGTGATGGACCTCATTTTTGGCATGATTGTAGATATGCTCCCCAGAGAGAGATGTGTGCACTATCTCCATCTTATCGGGAGTATGATTATTCTTTAAGTAATGGTCAAAATGGACATTGGAGTGATTGCCCAAATGACCCCTCCCCCTATTATGCTAACCTAAATTCTAGTTTTTCTTATGAGTTTGATAGGTCTTATGGTCAAGAAAAGAAAGAACAAAGAACCGGGAAGAGTGAAATTGAACCTATTTTTCAATGAATGTTGGATATCCAGAAAGAAATGTATGATATCATATGTGATATGTCTCAATACATGAAGCCAATCATTCATGAGGAGATGAATATATAGGTCAATCATTCAAAGCATTTTTCTATATTATGTTTAGATGATATCTTATCTGTGGAATCATTTAATATAATGAAAGAGTGAAAGATAAGGATCAAGAACCCTATAGTGATGTTGAGATTGATGATGAGCAACCCTCGGTGATTTCCCAACCAACCGAATCAACCATGAGAGATAATGCCAAGATTGAGGAAATGGTGCTAGAGGCAAAAGAAGAAACCAAGCCAATCTCTTATAAAGACTCTAGCCTTATTCGTGGTGAAGAGGTCGAGAAGGATGCAACTCTAAAATTAGGGAGAAGACCCTACACGAATCACTTTTCAACGTTATGCTTGGTGGATGTGATGAAATTTGAATCACCCAAGCAAATGATGAATTTTGGAAATAAGAAGAAAACTTCCTACATTTTGGAGTTTGTTATGCCAAAAGGGTATAATACAAACCCAATCTTGAAGGCCAAGAAGCTTAAAGATCGATGTCTATTTAGTGGATTTTTAAGATTCTCACTGTTGCTAAATGAGCCCACACAAAAGTTCGGTGCAAAATTGGGCAAGCGATTTAAGTCTTCGAAGTAGCATGATAGAACTTTCCTTATAATCCTCTCATATTTGCCCAATGCACCTAAACGATATAAAGATTAAAAGATGGGCCGACGATTCAAATCATCTAAGTGGAGGGATAAAGGATGAAGCACTTTTAAGGTATCTTGATGAATTCTTAGTAGTCAAGATAACCTAGTCGTGCTGCGACATTAAATCAGACGCTGTTTGGGAGGCAACCCAAGGTATTTTATTATTTGTATTCATATTATGTTATTGACATTAGATCTTCGCACCCATGGTGCCACGGGTATGTTTCTAACTCTCTTATTTTGGTTTGACGTGTTGGGGATATTGCATGATTTTAAGTTGAGGGTGGGGCTACTTGTGGGTGTTGATATCCTCTTGGGGTTTTTGTTGTCGTGCCTCTTTTCCCCAGAGTTTTGTTCCTAGTAGAGCCGGCATGTTTAGGCGTATTGTAATTTGTTATAAAATATTGTAGTTGACTAGGAGAAATCAAGTACCTTTGGCAGTTAACATGTTTTTATTAATTTTTGAACACCTCTCCAATGGTCTATTTTATAACTGTGTAATATGCATTTATGTGTGACGACTGTGCATCTTGTTATGACATTAGTACTAGTGACATGATAACCATTGCTAAATAATTGCATGAACCAAATGGGTAGTAGATTGTGATGTACCTTTGTGCCATGTGTGTGTGAGATCCTACCTAGTTCCCATTGTGTATTAAATCTAGAACTTGCCCGGTTAGTCTTGCCTTGGTTGTAGGATAGCGGTTAGGAAAGGATCATAGGCCGTTGTTGATATTAGTTCACTTTTAGCCTAAATGACCTTTCATGTGTGAATAATATCCTTGATCCTGATTTTGAGCCTGAATGCCTATTCTTTTTATGTTACCTATCACCTTTCCATTTCTATCACAATAAACCTATTTTGGCCTTGGTCCTCCTTGGACATCTTGTACTTTGACTTAGGCAAATAGCCTAAGTTGAGGATGACTATCATAGGGGTGCATGATGTAAAGTGAGTATAAAGAAGGGTAATAAAAGAAAAAAAAATATGCAAGGCTAGGTGTGGTAGAAAAAGAATGAGAAAACAAAAGTTATGAAAAAAAATAAATGAATAAAAACTACACCCAACTTGAATGTGCTTTAATCAAGAAAGGGAGAAATAAGGTAAAGCTTGATAAGTGAGACCCCAAAAATAATGTAGTGTCAAGGAGGCTTAGTTACTTTAAATATCCTTGTGTATCATACCAGCCCTAAGCCTACATTACAAGCTGAAGAAAAGTCCTATAGTGATCCTAACTTAACTGTCTGAAAGCTTCGGTAATGAAAATAAGGGCAAGCCTATGGTATTTGGCATACATAGACTGGAACTTCTTTCTGAGAGTGAGTGTCTCTTGAGCGTCCCCACATTGACATGCTTGAGTTCACATATGAATGAAGAGGGACCTCTTTGTTGTAAGGGCATACTGATTACGTTGCTAGTTGCTAACTTATTTGGATAGAGTAATCTTGGTACATGCATGGTTGTTGTTGCTGAATTGATGCCATGTCTTGATTCCTGTGTGTCGCATTGTTGTCCTTCAATAATATGCACAGTTGTTTTTTAAATTAATTGACCTTGGAGATAGTGAAGATGTTTTGAGATAATATGGATGGTTGACTATCGAATGTACTTTGTATCCTCTTGGTTGTGTTTTAGTTTTTTGAGGACAAGCAATTATTTTAAGTTGAGGGTGTTGATGTGTGAGCAGATTCTAACACATTTGAGGCTTTTAACTGAGAATAATTGCAAAGTCTTAAGATAATTTTGTTGTTTTTAATTGTTTTCTCTTTGATATTGTAGTAAAAGTCAAGATGCAAGAGAACCAGGAATAATGGAAGTAAAAGAGTTGATTTCAGAGCAAGTAGAGAGGGAAGTATAGCTAATGACTTATCTGATAAGTCGCCATCCTTGTAATAAGCTATTAGAGTTACCGTCAGCCTTAGACAGAGAATGAGATTTAGCTGGAAAAAGTGATGACAACCTGTAATAGGCCATCCGAGTTGCGATAAGCCGTCAGGCTCATCGTTAGGCTTAGGCAGTGCTTGAGAACTTGAAGTGAAGAAGCGACAACAATTCAGATAAGTAGTCATATGTCTGATAAGCCATCAGGCTTTATCGTCAGCTGAAGATAGAACTTGTTCAAATGTGAAAAGGAGCTGACGACATTCTTAATAAGGCATCAAACTCCTGATAAGCCATCACACACGTCGTCGTCTATCCGAGAAACTACTATGATCTGTGATTTTGTTTCCATAATTAGGATGAAGTATTTAAAGCATATGTTAGGGTTTTCTAATCATAAGGGACGAAACATCTGGAACTTATTCCAAGGGAGTTTACTTTTCTTTTTGGCTCTGTTAACTTGAAATTCAATTTTTTCAACTCTTTGATTTGGTTATGGGAATTTTCTTTTGAACTTAGAAGAGAATCAACTTCAGACTTCATCTTTTGCAAGTTTAATTACTTTGAATGATGATTATAATTGTTGCTATCTCTTTCTTTCTTATGTGGAACTCAAACCCACAACTAGGGTTGTGGGATCTATGATTATTCCCCCATGGATTTATTACTTGGTTAGGGTTTGAGTGATTGTGGAGGCATCTTGATAATTCCTTTGTTATGATTGTTATTTATTGATTGCAAATAATAAATCCCTCCTTATGTTGATTTGCTCGAATTGAGAAATAAACTAAAGGTAGCGAATTATCAACAAGGATTTGGGAAGGTTAAGCTTCCATCTAATGATTAATGCTGTAACAAGATTGATCAACTTGAGATAAAATCAGAATGAATAGAATGATTTCCTAAGTTTGAGAGAATTTGGGAGTTCAACATCTAAGTAGGTTGAGAAACACTTAGATGGATTGTAGAAACTAATATTTTGGTGTTTCCCACAAGTTATGAGAACCTAACACTATAGCTATTAGTTAATGGGCATTAATAATCATAGTGATCGCAGCCCTAGTTTCTCTATCACTGATTTAAACAATTGAAATTTTAGTTTTGACCTCTGAAGCAAGTTAAAACTTTAACATTTGTTTGATCATCAAACCCCCCCCCCCCCATTTTATCTTTTCGTACCATTTATTTGAATTCAACTTATAGCTATAGTTTCAAATTAGTTTAATCGCCACTCACATTGTTCCTTGTGGATTCGACCCCAACTCCAAAGTTGGGTAAATATATTGATAACGACCACCTTGCACTAAATTGATGTGTAAGTTGAGCATTATCAATGAGCTCCAGGTTGATTCAATGCTTTTTGAGTCTATTTTATATATTTTGGTGTTGTACAATAGTTATAAGTAAAGTGGGCATTTGTCCTGGCCTTAACTAAGTGTCTATGTATCTTTTATAGGCTTTGTAGACCAATGTAACTATAAGCATGGTGGTGTCTTGTACCTAAGATGTTATGGCCCCAATGGCCAAGTCTTGTATATATAAGTTTGTGCTCGTCCACATGGTTTTTCTCATCGATGCATTGTACCATATTTGGCAAAACCCTTGGTTATCATATTTATATACATGATATGTACAAGGTTATAAGTGGCTACTCTCAGTCCTTTACGGCTTTAGGTGTATGTCCGGCCTAATGGGATTTAAGGTGTGTAGGCCACCCATGATTCAATGGAGACTGTGTTTCTTCATAGGAAGAGGCATGTTGAGCTATCTGTGATTGCATCTTCTTACAGTGCACCACCACTACCATGGTCTCCACCAGTAAATATACCCCCATCTGGGGAAGATCATGACACGAATGCCTAGTGCATCCCAGGTGTGTCCACATTCCCTTTGTTTTCTATTATTTTAGCACATTTGGGATGGTGTATGATTTTTATTTGAGGGTGGAGCATACCATAGCTGCCGCTGGGTTATTTCCATTCTTCTTTTCCTGTCGGTCGTGGATGGTGGTAGAACCAACAGATCTAGGTTAATTTGTGTCGCATTGTGTTTTTTTTGTATTGTAATATGTTGTGTGTAATCAGGATATTCTTAAGTGTTTAGGGTAGTTATCAGGTTTTTATGGATTTTTACCCCTCCAAAATTTTGTGTTTTAGAACTGTGTGAATGTATATATGTGTGAACTTTGTGGATCTTGTTATGGAATTAGGATTAGTGACATGATAATCACTTTCTAAATAATTACATGAATCGGATAGGTAGTAGCTTGTTATATTGACTCTGTGCTACATGTGTGTGAGATACTACTTAGTTCCCTTTATGTGTTGAATTCAGAACTTGCTCGGTTACTTTTGCCTAGGTTGTAGGATAGTTGGTTAGGAAATGATCATAGGTTATTTTTTATTCTAGTCCACTTTTAGCCTAAATGACATTCCATGTGGAAATCAGCATCCCTTGATCCCTGCTTTGAGCCTTGTAGCCTATTTTTTTAACCTTTCACTTTCCCATTTGTGTTATAATGAACCTGTTTTGGCCCTGGTCCTTCTTGGACATTGCGCACCTAAACTCAGGCAAAATGCCTAAGTTGGAGGTGGCTATCATAGGGGTGCTAGTTTAAAATAGGTATGTAGAATAAAAAATGAGAGAAAATATAGTACAGCTGGGTGTGGTAGAAAAAGAAAAGAAAAATAAAGAGAAAGAGAAAAAGAAAAGAAAAATTGTGAAAAAGAGGGAATAGAAGACCACACCCAACTTGAATGTTGAATAAAGAATAAAAAGGGAGATATAAGGGTGGAATAAAAAAGAAATTGGCTAATAAGTGAGACCCCAAAGTTAGTGTAGTTCTAAGGAGGCTTAGTCACTTGATATGTCCATATGTACCATACCAGCCCCAAAGACTACATTACAAGCCTAGAAAAGTCCTATAGTGATCCTAAGTTGACTGTCTGAATACTAAGGTAAAGAACATAAGGGCAAGCCTATGGTATTTGATGCACATTGATTGGAAATTCTCTTTTGAGAGTGAATGTCACTTGACTGTCCCTGCATTGACTTGCATTATTTCATTGGAGTGAGTGGCATATATTTGTTGTGAGGGCACATAAGTCATATTGCTAGCTATTAGTATGTTTTCAGTAGTGTAACTTGTAAATATACATTGTTGTCAGTTGCTAATGTAATACCATACTTTGATCTCATTGTTTCACATTATTGTGCTTTATATTTATACAAAGTTGGTTTTGAAAAGTGAGATTGCAAGGGGTGTTGTGTTTTGAGCTTAAAGTGTTGATTGACTGGCTTGAATAGCTAAGATTCTCCTAGTTAAGCATCATTTTTGTTTTGTTGTGTTTTGTTGCCTGAGGACATCTAAATGTTCTAAGCTAAGGGTGTTGATGTGCTACAGAAATATAGTAGTTTTGATGCTTAAAACGAGGAAAATATGCAAGTTTCTGAGGTTGTGTTGTTAGATATGATGCATTTTGGGTATGTTTTACAGGAAATCATGTTTTAGTTGCTAGGTTCTTGAAAAAAGGTGTTTTTGACTACTTTTTGGAGCAATTATGGATGTTCAAGATATTTTTTGGCTTATTCATGATCGAAGCATGTTAAGCAATTGAAGAAGAGATGAAAAGATGACTCCCAGCACTTACTAAGTCAACATGTGGACCACAAGTAAGCAAAGTAAGTGCCAGAAGTCCAAAATCCCGAGAGCTCACCTACAAGATTTTTTTATCCTGGTACCTGCGCCCTATACCTATGCCCACTCTACTGACCGCGGGTACTACCTGCGCCTAGGGTCAGGGTGCAAGTAGGGGTCGAATGTGTCTACCGACCCTACTTTCTCCTATTTCTTTCAGGCTTTGGTTTGAGGGTTTCCTCGTGTACTATAAATACTCCTTAAGTATTTTTTAGTAGGAGTTACGCACATTTGATACTCACAAAAATATTTTGATCCAAAGATTCGATTTTGATCTTTGAATTCTCTTGTATTGACTTTAGTTGATTAATTCAGTTACGGTTGTGGGTTTTATACTTCTTATTATTGTGATTTCATATATTCTTTCAATCATGCATGTTATTGATTATTTCATAAGCATGAGCGGCTAAAACCCATAGCTATGGTTGTAGAAACCCTGGCGGATTGACAAAGTAAGGGAAGTGATATTGTTGTTCTGAACTAATACCCATGCATACATTGCATTATCTTTATTTTAATAATTATTTTAGCAGTGGCCAACATTAAGATCCCGCCAAGATTATTGCTACTTACTCCAAAAAAGGAGTAGTGACTAGGAAAAGATAATGACAATAATAATTTGAAGTTTAGTTGTCGATCCATGCTATTAGGTATTATCTACGGAAGATTATTATATTTCATCTAATAACTAGAGACTCAAAAGGTAATAGTTAACTGGGATCAAGATAAGGATTAGTAAGGTGACATCCAGATACTCAAAAGGTAAAGGGTGAAATCCTTCTACTCGTCCAACAGACTATAGAAGGTACATAAATTATTGATTCTGCATGCAAGGTATAGGGTTAGTTCAACAAAGCACGATAAGCCTACGGAGTTGAGAAGCCAGGGGGAACACAATCCTAGTGCTCACTAATACTGATTACAACCGAAGTTGATAATTGCTCCTTATTTGATATTGTTATTCAAATCACCCCATTTACTTTTCCAGTTTTTGCCCATTGATTACAATATCTGAGATCCACTATTCCACGTATTCCTTTGGGATTCGACCCTAAACTTTATTGGGTTACTATATTTGACAACAACTGTAATCATCTTTAAGGTGAAGATGCATCTTGGGCGTTATCCATGATGATAAAATTAAAGTACATATTGCCGGTAAAAGTGATAGCTTACCTAATTCAGAAAATAGCAATGACTCAATTAACACTCAAGTTATAAAGAAAAGAAAAGAAATTTTATCTAGGTCTAAGGTTTTGGATCATCATCATAAGATTGTGGATGACAATGGTATTTGTATAGTGATAGCCTAAAGGCTATGAACACACGAAATGGACACTAGATATTCAAAAATCAGCAAGCACACAAAAGGAAAAACTACACTTAGAAGGGAGATGAAGAAGAAGAATTGCATGAAATTAAAGATAGATAGAGAGACCCTCACTTCCACCAATGAATAGCACTAGAAGGTGTATTAAACCTTCAAACACACATCACCAATGTAATATCAAACCACTCTCTTAGGTAACCCAAAGGAAACACTCTTCCTCAAGCACACCTTTCTTGCCAAATTATCCAAAACAAGTGAAACCCTAACTTCAAATGTTCTTGGACCAATTTTCAGATTCTAAGCTACAAACTAAGGACTAAAAACTACAATGAGAAGTACTCAATCAATTTATCCAAGTCTTGGGAAAATACAAGCTAAAGGGTCTATTTATACTTATTACAAATAATGACAAAAATACTCTTAATGAAGGGTGCTCTATTGGAGTGTAAAAATAGGTCATTAAAAGACAAGAATGCCCTTAATGAACCCCAAAATAGAGGCATCTTTGGAGTGTATTTCAAAGCTCCTCTTCACACTTTAGCATATACACTCCAATAGGTGAACTCATGAAACAATCACAAGCTTCCAACTTCATGAACATTGCTTGAAGACCATGTAGCTCTTTGACTTGATTCCTTGTAAAGGGTCTTGTGCTCTTGATGCTTCTCATTCTTGTATCATCCTCTCCATTTTGAATGGGATTTGTCCTTAAATTCACATCTAGCAACACTAAAGAGAGAAGAAAACAAGCACACAATCCTCATGGTAGGAGAGTTAGCATTAGTACCACAAATGATATAACCATGCCAAGGAGGTACACTCTTGGAATATAGCCAATAATCCTTTTTTATGATCATAAAACACTTACTACAAGAATCACAAAGGACTTGGCTAAGATAGACATCAAGGAAAGAGGAGTGTAACAAAAGACCATCATATATATCAACAAGCCAAGGTTGTTCACATTTGAAATGCATCCACGGGTCCTTTGTGTGTGACATGAAAACCTTAGCATGAATGGAACAAAGGAGGTGGTTTTGGAAAATATCAAGAGATAAGGAAACTACAATGGTCTTAATGGCTTCACTATACCCAAAAGGTATGACTACCTTTGGCTTAGGAACCATAAGACACATTTGTTTCATTATCTCTACAAAGGAACTCATCAAATATGGTGCCACTATTGTTCCTAAGTTCCACCTCATCCATATATCATCATCATTCAAGAAATGAAACCAGCCACCAAACTTCCTACCTCTACACAATACAAATTCAAAATTAACATGCTTATCATCATAGCTAAAGAGGTTGTATAGAAAGAAATCAAGTGTGAAGACATCATGCCAAGGGGGTACACTTTTAAAATACAACCATCAATCCCTTGTTTTAACCATGAAACATCTAATATGAGCATTACAAAGGATATGGATAAGACAAACATCAAGGGAAAATAAGCACAAACCGAAACAATCCCTTTTTCTTCCCACTAGTACACCAGGATCAAATGGATAAAGTGGAAAAGGTAATAAACCGAGGCTACTCATTCCATTTACTAGGGTATCACACTCACCCAAAGCATTATCAAAGAAGGAAGCATGTACTTCTACACTAGATGTACCCAAAATCACATCACAATATTTTAAACTCAAGGGAGTGTAGAATGTACCCAGGTTACCTTGGTTTGTACTAGGGCAGCCCAATAGTGTGTGAATACTCCTGTCACTTGGCAATATGACCTTATTCAAGTTGTAAGTGCTAGCACTAGATGGACACAAATCATTCTTACAAAAAGAATTGATTTTGCCATCTAAAGGATCAACTAGTGCTTGCATACTCACAACAAGAGTTTGGTCATTATGCAAACTAACAACACCAAGAGTATCACAAAAGGAATATTCATACACTTCTTCACTAAGATAATCCAAAACTACACCACTTTGGCCACTACTAGCCACTTCACAACAATTCAAGTTTCTAGGAGTGTAGGAGAGAGATTTGTTACCTTGTAGATCATGGGAAGTGTTTTATTAACTTGGTTTCACATCATGGAATCCCTCATGGCCCACATTAAAAGGGAATAGGTCAAGGTTTCCCTTTGGATTCACTTCTTCATCGCTTGTTCCCAAATAGGGACTTTCGGCCAAGGGCTTGAAGGGAACTTCCTTGGGCTTCTCCTTGGGACATCTAGGGTCTTGAACCTTCACATGAGAAGGTAAAATACTAGGCAAATTCTAGTATTTGGGTTAGTGAGTAATAATGATTCTTTGTGGACAAGATCCACAATCAAGTATTTTTCTTCCATCCTAACATCACTACCCACGGCTTTCTTTTCCTTTTTCCTCTTTTTTTCATACTCATTTTGTATCTCACCCTCAAGTTTCTCTCCATCTTGAGACTTAGCCTCATTCTCTTTGGATTCCAACTTGTGGAGAGGAGGCATTGGATTTTATGAAGTGTAGGATCTTTGGACTTGTGGTATTTAAACTTGTGAAGGGTTTGGTGGACATAGTTTATCTACCCCCGCTTTTATTCTAGTCATGTGACCCTTCATAGCATCCATATCATTCCACAAGGAATTATGACTATCTTCCATTTTTCGGGCCAAGGCATCATGGTTACTCTTCATGTCTCGGCCCAAGACCTCAATGTGAGCCATCAAGGCTCCAATAGCATCATTTCCCAAAGATTGGGAAGTAGTACCCCCGGATTCCATGGAAAAATGTACCTACAAAGTGCAAAAACAGCAAGAAAAAAAACCTACAAAACAAACAAACGAGTTAGTTCAAAAGCCTCACTTCACTCACACTCAACCTCACCTCACATTTGGTTTCACAAGTGTTGGAGAATCGGCAATACTTGGCAAGTTACTTGAGAGGTGAGAAGCTTTAGATCAGAATTGATCTTGGATTGATACAACTCAAATAAAGTGATGCACGCACTTGAACCAACAAAATACTATGAATTTAAAAATGAGAAAAACACATAAAAATTGAAGATGCGAAATAAACGAACTCTCTAATCTAATTACCAACCTAGTAGGTACTTACTAGTTTGTTAATTAGTGATAAAATTAGCTTAAAGAAACTAGAATCAAAAATTAGAAACTAAGAAATCTAAGTTTAGAGTCGAATTTTGCTTGAGCATAAATGATGATGTGGCACTTCGTGGTTGGTTATCACTTTTCAAAATTTTCAATTTTTTCCAAAACTTAATTTTGGCCAAACACTACCCATTGGGAATTATAATTTCGGATTTAGGGATGGAATGAGGCAATTTAGGGTTCTTTCAAGTCTCAAATAAAAAAATGAAATGAAATGGTCCCCCCCCCCTTAATAATTACACTTGTACTTTGTTTGTCCCCTTATCCCCTCCTCCTTTTGGAAGAATGGAATATTTTTTGAATATGCTTTTGGACAAACAACTTTTTCTCCCTCTTCCTTTCCTCTTTTGGATCAAACTACACTTTGAATATTCTTCTCAAACAAGGTATGATGAAGAACAAGATGAATATTCAAGAGTTGACCAAAGTTTGACCTTCTATCAAATAAACCCCAAATTTGGATTTTCTTGTATATTTAGGTTACTTAGGCTAATACAAACACAACCAACATAAAACCAGCCACAAATAATTCCTAAATCACCATGACAAAAATGTCCATAGCTCAAAAATCTTCAAAACTCCATAGCCATGGTGGATTCTAAGCTCAATCTCAACCAAACTTCAATCTAAAAGTAGATCTAGACTCCCTAGGTGTTAGGCAACAAGAATATAACACAAGAAACCTTCAAAACAAAGTAAAAACTTATAGATCTAAGTTGTAATTTTCGGATCTACAATAAACACACAAGACAACACACAATTTTTTTTTAGATTTTTGGATTTTTGACTTATTTTTTTATGAGATTTACGATATAATAACACTAAAACCAAGATTTAGAGATGTAGGAACACCCCTAAACAAGGCTTTGATACCAAATGATAGCCTAAAGTCTATGAACACACGAAATGGACACTAGATATGCAAAAATCAGCAAGCACACAAAAGGAAAAACTACACTTAGAAGGGAGATGAAGAAGAAGAATTGCATGAAATTAAAGATAGATAGAGAGACCCTCACTTTCACCAATGAATAGCACTAGAAGGTGTATCAAACCTTCAAACACACATCACCAATGTAAGATCAAACCACTCTCTTAGGTGACCAAAGGAAACACTCTTCCTCAAGCACACCTTTCTTGCCAAATTATCCAAAATAAGCGAAACCCTAACTTCAAATGTTCTTAGACTAATTTTCAGATTCTAAGCTACAAACTAAGGACTAAAAAATAAAATGATAAATACTCAATCAATTCATCCAAGTCTTGGGAAAATACAAGCTAAAGGGTCTATTTATACTTATTACAAATAATGACAAAAATACCCTTAATGAAGGGTGCTCCATTGGAGTGTAAAAATAGGTCATTAAAAGACAAGAATGCCCTTAATGAAACCCCAAATAGAGGCGTATTTGGAGTGTATTTCAAATCTCCCCTTCACACTTTAGCATATACACTCCAATAGGTGAACTCATGAAACAATCACAAGCTTCCAACTTCGTGAACATTGCTTGAAGACCATGTAGCTCTTTGACTTGATTCCTTGTAAAAGGTATTGTGCTCTTGGTGATCTCATGATTATATCATATAGATAAAGTGAAGTGCAGTTATTGTTCCCCATCCCTTGCTTATACTTTCATTAATATAATAATAGGCTTGAAATAATATTTATGAAGGTATCTAGTTTATAAACCTATTGATGCAATTATTTTTCAAAAAAATAAGATAAAATTTTCATATAAAGATGAACCACTTTGGGAATTTGATCAAGAAACTGTTAGGAGGGCTTTAGTTGAGCTTATAATTGTAGATGAACTGCTATTCGGCTTTATTGAAAAGGAAGGCTTTAAAAAATTCATGAATCTACCTCAATCTTTATTTTGGATTCCTTCCTGTGAGAACAGTGTGCGATTGTTATGATACTTATGGTGAACTAAAATATAATCTGAAGAAGTCTTTTAGGAAAGCACAACCAAAGATTCGTCGTACCATTGACACATGAACATCGATGCAAAAAATTAATTACATATATTTGACTGCTCATTTTATTGATAGAAATTGGACATTGTATAAAAGAACATTAAATTTTTGTCTAATTTTTAGTCATGAGGGTGAGCAAATGGCAAATGCTATTGGTAATTACTTGCTTCAGTGAAACTTGGACAATGTATTCAGTGTTACTATTGATAATATTGCTTCAAATAGTGTTACATTTAAAAAATTATTTAAATAATTAAATACGTGGAGAACTAATATAATGAGTGCTAAGAATCTTGATCTTAGGTAGATTTATACACCTCAGTGTTTTTATTTGCACTTAACTAGCTTAGTTTTTGAGGATTTCTTACCTGTGTAATAAGCTAATATTGATATAAACGAGCATATAAGTGTTTAGTTATGTGTTTGTACAGTTCAAGGTATGTTAATAATAAGTTTGTATTCAAAACATTAAGTTAAAGTTCAAACGAGAAAACTAGTAATTTTAGCTTGAGCTATGTTCCTTTTTAGTTCATCATGTTAGATTCGAGTATGTTTTGATCTCTAATTTGTAGTGCTTTTTTTTGTTGGATGCTTGGTGAGTTGATCAAGGTTATAAATAGATGATATACAAACTAGAAATTAAGAGGGAAATCCACCACAAAGTAAGGAGCAAAGGACCAAACATATGGAGCAACTAATGACCAAATCTAGAAATTTGGGACTTATTGGCGTACCATGGCCCCTAGTCACAGCAATAAGGCTGTGTCACACACTTGGTTACATTGTGGAATGACAATTACAGTATCTAGGTGGGATAGTAGCATGCCATGCTGAAACACCCTTGATTTGGGTCCTTGAAATTTTCTTAACTTATGGGCTTACTGCCCAAATTATAACTCACCCTATGAGTCGTAGGGTGTCATTACGGGTCATAGGACCCCAAGTTGTAAAGTTCCCAGTGTGTCTACCAAGTATTCTATTTCGACTACGTCTTATACCATACGAGTCATTAAGATACGCTACGAGCTGTATAGCCCAAATTATAGGAAAGACAGTGTTTTATGCAAAAGCTTCTGCTAACACTATGACTTGGACCTTACAAGTTGTAAGGTCCCTTAAAGAGTCGTATAGTACTACTCGTAAATAGACAATTATGGGTGCCCATGAGGTACTGTCTATCCTATGACTATGTGACACAAGTCGTAAGGTAACCCTACAAGTCGTAAGGTCACGCGTAGCAACTGGGAGATAAATTTTAGTCTTTTTTTCTAAGGAAATTTTAGATATTTTCCTCTTTCTACAAACATAACCCATGACTTAAAACCCCTTTAACGTATCATTATCACTCCAAAAAATCAAAATTTCTTAAAACTCTCTCAAATTCTCTTAAGAAAGAATATTAGGGTTTCAAGGGGTTGGTTAATTAGAGCTCCCAAGGACAAATTCCTTCCATAACTCGTGATATTTAAGGCATGTTACTCTACCCTTAAATTTGTTTCACTTAAAGCATGAAATTATATTATTAATTACGTGGATTTGAACATGGGTTTTGATATGGGTTGAGGGTTTTGGGTTGAATATTTCTTAATCAGTTTTTCCATAATTTATTATGCATTTTTCATGCTTTATATATGGTTTTAAACTTGTGGTGTGTATGGTCATGGTGAATAAACTTGGGGATTGTGATTTCCCCAAATTTTGTGAATGTTGACAAATGAATTGGTAATAACCCCCATCCCAATTTTGTGAAAGTGGTTTTGACTATGAGTATAATTGTATTGAACAACTTTTAGAACAATTGCATGATATAAAGAGGTTATTGAAACATGATGGTTTGATTTAATAACCAAAGGGAGTCAGTGTTCACCCACCTTGGTCGGTGTTCCCCCACCTTATATTAATGAACAAAGGGAGTTGTTTTCCTAAAGTTAATGGAAATTGAAATGGCATGATGATATTACCTTGTAAGTGTAGTTAACATGATGATACCAACAGTGTATGCCTTTAGGTGTGTTATGTTTTAATGAATGAGAATACATGAAAAGTGTTTTAATTGGTTTAAAAGGCAGATGTTTAGCCAGGCCATAAAAGTAGAGGTCCCGAGGGACCAATACTGGAAACTACGGTTGAGAACCTGGGGATCTAAATGACCGGGTGGTTTGAGTCCCCCTTAATATATGATAGGGTGGTTCAAGTCCCCATGTTAAATAACTAGGTGCTTAAGTCACCTTTAATATATGTCGGGAGGTTCGATTCTACCATGGTGCATATGTACATATGATTACCCTTTGGTTCGTGCGGCTACACACATTGGGCCCTTTCAGCTGGGGAAGAGTTGGACCTATATAGTTGGTGGGTGCCTTATAATGATGGTTATGCTACACAGCCTGGGCTAAGATTTTAAAAAAAAATGATAAGCCTTATTCTCTATCCCAGCATCTTATATAAGTGTATATATACATATATGCATATATGTATGTGAACATCTACATTGATTTGAACTAGAGTTTGAATTGTCATCACTTTATCCTTATCCCTAAGTTACATGTCAGTGCTCAATCCACTAACTATCTTCAGATGTTGTATCCCATACGATGTAGGGCCCGAAGGCAAGTCTGTTTTTCTTAAATAGTGTTAGCGAGATCAGCTCAATTCGTCCGATATTTTTCAGTGAAGTGGTGAGCTTTTATTCTTTGAAAGACTTGATCATTCCCTCAATTTCCCTTTCCTAAATTAGAAGTGAAGTTTTCACATTTATATTGTCATTGTCATTGTCATTTTCAGGGTCGGTGGTATGTCCCGACTTAGATAATTTTTGAATTAGTAGAGGCTCTATGGATATTACTGAGATTGGGTTTATTTGTTGTTGATACTCCTATATATCTTTGAGCTTATTATTTTCTATCTTGTTATATGTTCGAAATTCATCCACTGAGTAGTGTATCATGTTCTAGTTGACTAGGAAACATGGGTGGTCTCTGGTCCTTGGTGGACTTGAGATATCCATCACGTCCAGGATCTGGTTCGGATCATGATAAAATTGGTATCAAAGCCTGGGTTTATGGTCAACTGGATAGCCACAAGGTTGTGTTAAGTAGAGTCTCTCTTATGGGTTTGTAGCGCTCCACACTTACAAGGGGGTGTCTACAAGGAATTTAGGAATGTTTCCCGTTCTTATTATTCTATTTTAGGTTGTAGAGTCTAAGGTCTTGAATCTCTTCTAGTCCCCATTTGTTTGTATTTTAGATCATGGCTCCAATAAGATCTGATGTTCTTGAAACTCTTTTGTCCCGCTTAGGGACAATATGGACGCAGATCATCCTACTTATAGAGTTCAAACCCAGTCTAGGGATCTAGCTCCTGATTGTCCTTATCCATCGGTTCCCTCTAGCCTTACTATTGAAACCTTAAGGGTTGCACCACACAGTGAGAGACCAGGTCCCTCAAAACCAATCATAAGCAAAAAACACAAAAATAACCAGGAAGTAAGAGATAGTGCAGTAAGAGTAAAAGCACAAGAATTTTTACATGGAAACCCAGGAAGGGAAAAACCACGGCTTGCCCTTATCAACATGCACCATATAGGAACACACACCTGGTAACTGGTAACCTGGTCTTTACATATGAAGTCAGTATTCCCCCTTTTGGAATCATTGAAAAGGATTAAAAGTAAACCAAGAGTAAAATAGGCATAGATTAGTTAACTCATGGCCATTGGGGCAACACTAACATGTAAAATAGATTTTAAAAAAGAGAACAATACAAGCACACAAATCCAAATTCATTCATTTTCAAGCAGTTTAGTACCAATACCATATACCAAAAAAAATCAACAAATAACTATCTTTTAAATGCCACAAGAGAATCAAAACATAAAACTAACATGGGATTGATGAGGAAAAAGGGGTAACAGGGTTTAGGTAGAGGGAGGCTTAGGGGAAAAGGATTTAATTAGCATCTCTATTCTTGCACTCTCAGCAGCATGGGCATCCAACAAAATTTTTGGTGAGGACCTTCACTTCAGCATTAAGTCCTTGAATTTCACCAATTATCTCTACCACTTTCATTTTGAGCTATGCATTTTTTGCTTCCCTTGGGATTTTAACTCATTTTTCAACCATAGTTGTTCCCTTCTTGGGACCAGGTCCTCAAAGACTATCTTTCTTTTTACATCTATATGTTTCTTTTTGCTTAACCAGGACTGCCAGATTTTGAATCGTGAACTCCCTATTCATTTTTGAATCAACCTTTTTTTCTTGCTATTTGCTCTTTCCCACTTGCAGAACTTTCCTTCGAATCAGTCCAAGTAAAAATAATTTTCAGCTACCCAATTTATGTTGCTAAATGGATCAGACTTCTTTACAATAATTTTTCTATCAACCAGCTGGGAAAATATGAGGTTTTGACTTAGAGGGGATGGAAACACTAGATTCTTGTAAATTCTCGGAATTTTCAGTACCTTTCAATTTCTCACAAGGAACATGGATTTTTGGAGCATTTAACGATTCTATTTTCTTTAGGAAGGGGGATTTTCTAATTGAGATGCTTCTTGTTCAATTTATGAGTTAGATTCTTAATTTAAGCAAACATCCAAAGCTATCTCAACAAGATTCTTAGAGGTTCAACTGGAATAGTTTCAATAAGGATTTTAGGAATTACAAAAGAAAGACTGATGGGTAAGGCATTTTGTGACTCTTTACATTTGTTGTGGACTGACAGCTTTTGTTCAGATAAGATAGAAAATATGACATTTTTAAATAGAAAGTTTATGAATATTTAAGGCACATTATTTTGATACCAACCTAAGAGATAGGACCAGGTCCCTTCCCTTTTTGAGTGAATTCTCAACTTTGAAATGCTTCAATTGTTTTCTCCTAATATTGTCCCCATGGGTGTAGACCTGCAAAGGTATGGCACTGACTTAGACAATAATGCACCTACCTTATCATGGATACCTATCACCTAAGCATAGCTAATTTAGAGAGAAAATAGTAAATCACAAGATAGGTCAGGTTGATTAACTCAATCTTGCTTTAGCCTTTTGCCTCTACACACCCTTCTTACTCCATAGTCTGTTCTTAATGTATGTTTAAGGATCAGGTCCCAACTTGACTTTGTTCACTCTGTTGAAGCTTCTTTCTATGAGATTAGTTTCCTAGGGACCAGTTCCCTAAGGATTTTGACATGACCTCTTTTTTTGATCCTCTATTTAAGATGAGATTGATGATTGACACTTTGAATCATCTGAATTCTTTAGTACTTTGCCTCTCATCTTCAGCAACATCATCTTTTTTCTTTAATCCATAGGGTTTCCTTCTTTTCATAGACATTTTCAGCTATATTCTGCCATAGATCAGGTGCTTAAGTCGAATATTTCACCTGAGATACTTCTATCTTAAAATATCTTAAGAGAGAAGATACATTCAGACCTTTCAATATTGAGCCTTTTATCACTCATTTTTAATGGTCATTCCTGGCTGTAATTATCTTCCTCATTCTAAATACCATGATCATTTGTAAGATTTGGGAACCCACTTGAGTCTGAGTTCCTAGTAGCAGAACAATGGAGTGATCAAATCCTTCTTGGTCCATCTAGGTAAACAGTTCTTTTTCACAATTTTCTTAGGCTTGAATTCCATAGAATGTGCATTCCTTTGCTGAATATATCTGGAACTATTCATTCTAGCTCTAATACAGCTCTGATAATTTTTTTATGTGCTCATCTATTCCACATGAGTAAATAGAGGATTGTGGACCTTATTCTTAGCATCATGAGAAACATTCCCTCGAGACCCACGAAGTTCGTTTCCTTCTTGATAACCAAGACCCTTCCAATTATTTGCACCTTGACTAGTTAAGATTAAAAGGATCTAAGAGGATGTAGTCCATTGTAAGGATTTTTTAAGTTCTTCCTTCAGACGGACCAGGTCCTCCTCTAATTTCTTATTCTTCTAGAGTGTAGACATAAGCCATTTTTTGGGAATCCTCCAATTTTTCTTCAAGATCAACCTGAACCTTTAATGCTTCTTTCTTCTCCTTATTCTCATAAGCATCTTCTTTCTCCAGTTGACTCACCAATATCTAATTTTCAAATTTGAACTTAGCAACCTATTGCTCAGTTTCAGTTATCTAGAGAGTCAAAGCTATTAATTCTAGCTCCTATCTTCTATTTTTCCTTCTAGAGCATTATTTTTCTCTTTATCATAGGCACTATTTGCTTTATTTAATTGATTAACTAAGCTTAAATTTTTAGATTTCAACTTTGTAACCAGTTTCTTAGTTTCAGATATCTGAAGAGTTAGAGCTATCAACTCAAGCTCTTAACTTTCTACCATTTTTCCAAAGCAATTTTTTTATTAGTCATTTCACACATGAAATTAATCAAAACATTGATAAGATTTTTTATTTTTCTAGCAAAGTAATTCTCTAAGTTTTCTTTATTATCAGAAAGTGTTACCTCATTTTTCTCTTTATCTTCAGTATTTGCCATAAAAGCAAATAAGGAATCCAAGGTCACTTTCTCATCCTTCACTGCCAGCATGGAGACATCTTCTTGCTTCCTATCTTTCTCAGATTCACTAAAGGAATCTCCCCATATTTCTAGAGCCTACCTTACTGCATAATCAGCTGCAGCATTTTTACTTAATTTTACAAGGACTTAGTCCCTGTCCTTTCTTTTGTCACCACCAGCCTTGAGATATTCCTAATAGTCTAATTTATGTATTGGAAAATCCTTAATGAAGTGCTCAGGACTTCCATATTTATGGCAAACCTCCATAGTGGCTCCTTTTCTATTGTTGCTTCCACTTCCTTGGAATTGACCACTTTTTCTTATAGCTTCAATAATTTTTTTTGTCAAGTAGGTGAATCAGTGCCATTTTTATTTGGGTCATATTTTGAAACCTTCAACTCCAGAGATTTTTCTCTTTCAACTCCCTTCTTCTCTAGCTCTTGTTGCTTTTTGAGCTCATGGTTTTTAAGATTTCCTATTAGTTTATCCATAGTAAGGGTCTTCAAGTTTTTAGCTTCAGTTATAAGATCGAATTTTCTTTCCTAGGACTTAGGAAGAGAACAAGATTTTTTCTTACTTGCTTATACACTAGAATCACTTCTCATGAACAATAAAGCTCATTTATGATTGAAGTTAATCTCATATGCATTTCTTGGATAGTTTCTTCTTCTTTCATGGTAAAGGTTTCATACCGGGTAGTCAGCATGTCTACTTTTGAATCATTCACATCAGTAGTACCTTCATGTACAATCTTCAAGCAATCCAGATCTCCTTGGCATTTTCACAAGCTAAGATCCTGTTATATTCATCAGGACCTATACCATACACTAGTTATTTCTTTTCCTTATAGTTCTTCTCAATTCTTTACTTGTATTCTTCATTGAATTCTTTCCTGTTTTTTATAACCCTTTTTGTAACACCTCTTTTCTTGACTTATTTAACAAAAATATGAGGTCTATCAGGGATTATGTACATCACTTCACTATCTTCAACCATGATGAAGTCAAACATCCTGCTTTTCCACCACCCATAATACTGTCCATTGAATCTTAATGGTCTAATGGTAGATTGCACTTCTTCTAGATTAGGTGAAGCAGTTATTCTAACCAAGCCACTTTAAGTGTGAACTTTTTAGAGTGACCAGGCTTTGATGCCAATTGTTGAAAGCCTGAGGATTACACCACACAGTGAGGGACCAGGTCCCTCAAAATCAATCACAGTTAAAGTACACAAAAATAACCAGGAAGTAAGAGATAGTACAGAAAGAGTACAAACACAAGAATTTTTTTCATGGATACCTAGGAAGGTGGAAACCCAAGAAGGGAAACTACATAGCTTGCCATCACAAGCACCAAGGAAATCTACTATAATTAACTTCCTAGTTACAGTCTAGATTTTAGCCTACCTTTAGGCTCATTTTGCTTGTAATAGCTCTACTATAAGCTTATCTTGGTAACTCTACTAAGGACCATCTACACAGATTAACTCTAATAGTAATTGATTAAGACAACTCTACCTAAGCAACTCTCTCATCAAAAGAGAACACTACTCTTATAGCACGAGTAATTTATTTAAAAATTAGCACTCAAGAACACTCACTCACTCCTTAAGCATACTAAAAAGATAAGAACATGAGCAATGCTTGAGCAATCTTAGAATAGAGTTTTTGTTGCCTCTTTTCACTCTTTAGGATTGTGAAAAAACCTCATTTGATAAAAAGGCATCTATTTTTGGTTATAGATGAGTGATAATTAAGGCTAAAAAATCATTAGACCAGCTATACTAATTAGTACAAAATAACACATTTAAGTTTTTTACACAAGAGGATAAAATTGTGTAGATGATATGTGCTCATTGTACTGTATCTTGTATGTCTAGGGACCTGGTTCCTTGCAGTTAGCTGCTCATCATCAAAACTATGTATAGCACCTACTCGGACACCTCAGGCTGATGTGTCTAATACTAAGTTTCACCAGTCGATCCATTTGCTTACCCATTTGGTGGCATCTCAAAATGAGCGTGTTGATTCTATTGCTCCATCTTCTGGGGTCACTAGAGTTGGCCAATTCATGAGGCTGATTCCTTCAACTTTCACTAGTTCAAAGGTTCAGGAGGATTCTCAAAATTCCATTGATGAGATAGAGAAGATTTTTTGTGTAATGCATGCTTTTGACTCAGAGGGTGTTAAGTTTGATGCATACTAGCTAAAGGATATAAAATATCAATGGTATGAGGATTTGGATCAGATGAGGGAAGATGATGTTGAGCCAGCTATGTGGGATAACTTTTTCAGTATTTTTTGGGATCACTTCTTTCCTCATGAGTTGAGGAAGGTGAAGGCTGAAGAGTTCATGAATTTAAAATAAGGCAAAATAATAGTGAAGGAGTATGTCTAGAAATTTCATCAATTGTTTTACCATGCTCCTGAGCTATTGTCTAGCATGAGGACTAGAATGAGAAAATTTGCTTTCGGGTTATCCTGCAATTTAATTTTAAAAGTAAGGTCGTTTTATTGAATAAGGATATGGACATATCTTGAATTCTGGTGTATATGCAATAGGTCAAGGAAAAAAAAGAAAAAGCAAGCAGAGAAAGAGGAAAAGCAAAGTAAGAAGTTTTTTTATTCGAACTAGGACGGAGGTCAGCAGTAGAGTAATAGAGATGGTGAAAAATAGTCTAAGAAGAAGTGGGCCAATTCTAGTTCCTATTGTACAGTGATTGCCCCATATCCTAAGCCATCAAGTGACCATCATTTTCAGAGCAATAGTGGATTTAGGGCACAGGGTGCCTAGTCTTAGGCTAGTAGAGCTCAGTCGGCCGCATCTTATCCCCTTATTATTATAAGGGCGGGTGCATTATGGGGTATGTGGTGAGGAAAGGAATAAGTGTTTTAAGTATGGTCATCTTGATTACGTGCAATGGGATTGTCCTTCAACGATTACTTTTGGAGCTAACATAATTCTTGTTCCTACTTCTTCAACTCCGACAGCAAAGGGTGCTACTTCTGGCTCTGGCACTGATTAGAATAATTTGTATGCTCTTGCTACCCTTCAGGAATCTAAGGCTTTTCTTGATATTATCATTGGTATGCTAAAACTCTTTTCTCATAATGTGTATTGTCTATTTGATCTGGGGTCTACTCTTTTATTTGTGACCTTTTATGTGTTTATTCATTTTAGTTTTGGTTATGGATGTATTTTTTCTCCCTTCCTTTATCTACATTGGTGGGTGACTTTGTTGTGGCTATAAAGATGTATAGGGGTTATGTGGTTTCTATCAATGGTAGGGATACTTTGGTAGATTTGATAGAGTTGGATATGTTGGACTTTGGTGTGATCTTAGGGATATATTGGTTACACTCGTGCTATGCCTCTTTAGATTGTTAGACCCATAAAGACATTTTTAAATTTCCTAATGAGTCGGTCATTGAGTGGGAAGGGAGTTCCCTAGTGCCTAAGAAAAGGTTCATCTCTTATCTTAGAGCTCAGAAGTTAATTTCCAAGGGGTGTCTTAGACACTTGGTTTGGGTTAAAGATTCTAATTTGGAGGGTCCTTCTTTGAAATCTGTCCCTATGGTATGTGAGTTTCCCGAGGTATTTCCTAATGATCTTCCTCGTGTTTCTCCTGATAGAGATAGATTTTGGGATCAATTATCTACTAGATGCTCATTCAATCTCTATCTCTTCTTATAGAATAGCTCCAACTGAGTTGAGAGAACTTAAGGAAGAGTTGAAAAATCTTCTTGACAAAGGTTGTATGTTTCCTAATATTTCCCCATGGGGTGCTTCTATTCTTTTCTTGAATAAAAAGGATGGGTCTCTTCGTATGTGTATAGATTATCGCCAGTTGGATAAGGTGACTAAGAATAGGTATCATCATCCTAGGATTGATGACAAGTTTGACCAGTTGTAGGGTGCAAAGTACTTTTCTAAGATTGATCTTTGTTCGAGGTATCATCAGTTGAAGATTAGGGAGGTGGATATTCCTAATATTACTTTCAGAACACGCTATGGTCGTTTTGAATTTTTGGTGGTCCTTTGATTTGGCTAATACCCCAGTGATATTCATGGATCTTATGAACCGAGTATTGCATTAATTTTTGGACTTGTTCGTCATTGTGTTCATTGATAATATTTTGGTATATTCAAAGAGTAATGAGGATCGTGCCAGTCACCTCTATACAATGTTGCAAACCTTAGGGATCAGCGGTTATATGCTAAGTTCTTGAAGTGCGAGTTCTGGTTGAATGTTGTTACTTTTCTGGGTCATGTTGTTTCTAGTGAAGGGATCATGGTGGATCCAAAGAAAGTTGCATTCATTAAGAAGTGGCCTAGATCCACGACTCTAATAGATATTCAGAGCTTCTTGGGTTTGGCTGAATATTATAGGAGATTTGTAGAGAGCTTCTCGTCTATTGCTGCTTTGTTTACTAAGTTGACCCAAAAGAAGGTAAAGTTTCTATAGTTTAATGCCTGGGAGGGAAGTTTTAAGAAGTTGAAAGACACTACTCGATGGTACTGATGGCTTCATGGTTTATTATGATGCATCCCGTGTGGGATTGAGTTGTGTTCTGATGAGGGTAAGGTGGTGGCATATGCTTCTAGGCAGTTGAAGGTCCATGAAAGGAATTATCTGACTCATGATTTGGAGTTTTTATATGTGGTATTTGCTTTAAAGATCTGGCACCACTACTTGTATACAATTCATATTAACATTTATTCTGATCCAAGGGCTTGCAGTATGTGTTCACCCAAAAGGAGTTGAATCTCATGCAAAGGAGATGGCTTGAGTTGCTAAAGGACTATGATATGAATTTGCACTATCACCTAGGTAAAGCTAACGTGGTTGTTGATGCTCTTAGCATGTTGTCCATGGGAGCTTATCTCATGTTGATGAGGAGAAGCGATGTTTGGTAAAGGATATTCACCATTTGGCAAATCTTAGAGTTCACTTCTTAGAATCCGATGATGAAGGTGTGATTGTGCAAGAGGTGGTGAAGTCATCTCTTGGTACTAACATAAAGGAAAAGCAAGTTTTGGACCCTATCTTGGTTAGGGGTAGGCATTCGATATTTCGTTTGGTATTTTCATAATTTGGGTTCGGTAATTCGATAATCGGTAATTAAAGGTAGATACCAAATACCATACCATTAAACTTCGGTTTGATAATTCGGTAATTGGTAAATTAAATTTTGGTTTAATACAGAATTCGGTATTACCATATTAAAGTTGGACATGCTTGTAGTGATCCTATTTGGTGATAATAGCGGTGATTTTCAACCAATATTTTGAGAAAAATTCAATTTTATTTGGTAGTTTTACACCTTTGAATACATAGTTTTACCCTAGAAAAAAAAAACAATTTTGTTTGGTCTTGTTACACGTTGATAAGTGTGGCTCAATTAATGAAACACCTTAAAACCTATGTTATTGTAGTTTGATCCAGCTCCAAGAATGGGAGAACTGGATGTAACACGAATCAAACTAGATGTAACACGAACTAGATGTAAATGTGATGTAAAGTCATAATATTACTGCTTACAAATATGATGGAGATCAATATATGTTATGTTCTCTGTCAAGTACTAAGTTTTTCTTCCATCTACTATTGACATGTGGACACGAGGATTAAGAAGGCTTGACCGTCCCTTTGGTTAAAGCCATATTCTGACCTATGTTAGGAACATTAGAGTTGGGCAAGTACAGCCAAAAATGGTGTTATGTATCATATCATGAAGACTTTTTTTCTGTTATTCCCTTCCACACCCTGATTTTTAGTCTTAGCATGATATTTTCATCAAAAGTTGTCATATGTTGTTTGCAAGGAAGTCTGCTGTGTAAAGTTAAGAGTCTACTTTATTACTATGTTTAACAGTTTAAAGTTTGCTTGAGCAATATACACACAAGTATGTGGCCTTTGGAGTGTGGACTAGGTATGTGGCCTATGGGTCACTTAACTATAATTGGATATTCGGGAAATACCAAATACCAAATGGTAGTAATATGTTTTACCAATCTCAAACCTAAATACCGTAATTTTAAAATTTTACTCCCAAATACCATCTCAAATGCCAAATTACCGAATACCAATTACCAAATTTTTTGGTTCGGTTCGCTAATTTGGTTTTTGGTATTTTATGCGCACCCCTAATCTTGGTGCATATCAAGGATAATGTTGGTTAGCAGAAAGTGATGGCTTTTGATATTGGTGGCGATTGTATCTCTCGGTACCAAGGTAGGTTGTGTGTTCCTGACGTAAATGGACTAAGAGAGAGGATCTTAGATGAGGCTTATGAGTCGAGGTATACTGTTCATCCTATTTCGATAAGGATGTACCATGACTTGAAATAGATTAATTGGTGGAATAACATAAAGAGAGATATGGCCAATTTTGTGGCCAAGTGTAGGTTTGTCAACAACTGAAGGTAGAGCACTTGAGGTCGGGTAGATTGTTTAAAGAAATTAAGTTACTTTTGTAGAAGTGGAAGGTGATTAATATGGATTTCATTACTGGTCTTCTGCGGTCACGTAGTTAGTTTGACTCAATTTGGCTCATCGTGGACAGGATGACTAAGTCCGTTCATTTCTTACATTTAAGGACTAATTACTCTGCTGAGGATTATGCAAAGTTGTTCATTCAGAAAATCGTCAAGTTGCATGGTGCGCCTGTTTATATTATGTTTGATCGCAGTATGCAGTTCTCGTCTCACTTTTGCTTTCTTTTCAAATGGGTTGGGAACTAAGTTGAGCCTTAGCACCACTTTCCACCCTCAAATATATGGACAAATAGAGAGGACTATTCATACGTTAGAGCATATGCTTCAGGCTTGTGTGATTAACTTTGGTGGTTTCTGGGTTGATCATTTGTCTCTCATCGAGTTCGCTTATAATAATAGTTATCACTCTATCATTGGGATGGCTCCATTTAAGGCTTTGTATGATAGGAGATGTTGTTCTCCTATCGGATATTTAAGGTTGGTGAGAATAACTTATTTGGTCTCGACTTGGTTCATCAAGCCATGGAAAAGGTGAAGGTGATTCAGGATAGGCTTAAGACTACCCAAAGTCGCCAAAAATCCTATGCAGAAATGAGGCGAGGGGATTTGAAATTTGAAGTTGGCGATTGGGTGATCTTGGAGGTATCTCCCATGAAGAAAGTGATGCGGTTTGGGAAGAAGGGAAAGCTCAGTCCTCGTTAAGTGGGTCCTACTTGATTTTAAAGAGAGCGGGTAATGTGGCCTATGAGTCAGATTTTTCTCCTTGTTTGGGTTCCATTCACTTGATTTTTTATGTTTCAATGTTGAGAAAGTGTGTGGGTTATCCTCCTTTGGTGGTTCTATTAGAGAGTGGTGGTGTTTGAAACTCCTTATCGTATGAAGAGGCCCCGATTGATATTTTAGATTGGCAAGTCCGCTGATTGCGACTAAGGATATGAATTCGGTAAAGGTTCTATCGAGGAACCAAAAGTTCGAAGAAGCTTCTTAGGAATCTTAAGAGAAAATGAAGTCCAAATACCCATTCTTGTTCCTCGTTTAGGATAATCGTGCTCAAGGTATGTGTTAATCTTAACATCTTTGTTTTTTGTCTTTGTTAAAGGTAAGTGTGCTTGTGTTCTGTTATAAATCATGCTAAGGGATGCCTTGTCTCATCATTTGGGGCCGAATAATCCTAAGGGGGAGAATGAAACACCCTGGATTTTGTTCATTGAAATTTTCCAAACTTATGGGCTTACTGCCCAGATTATCACTCACCCTACGAGTCATAGGGTATCATTTTGGGTCATAGTACCCCAAGTCATACGGTGCCCAGTATGTCTGCTAAGTATTATGTTTCGACTATGGCTTGTACTTTACGAGTTATTAAGAAACACTGAGTCATATAGCCCAAATCGTAGGGCAACCCGTGTTTAATGCAAAAGCTTCTGCTAACACTATGACTTAGACCTTACAAGTTGTAAGGTCCCTTGAAGAGTCGTATAGTACTACTCGTAACCAGACCATTGTGGGTGCCCATGAGGTACTGTCTAGCCTACAACTACGTGACACGAGTTGTAGGGTGACCCTACAAGTTGTAAGGTCACCTGTAGCGACTGGGCGATAAATTTTAGACTTTTTACTAAGGGTATTCTGGATATTACTCTCTTTCCCTAAACATAACCCATGACTTAAAACCCTTTTAGGGTATCATTGTCACTACAAAAAATTGAAATAACTTCTTAAAACTCTCTTAAATTCTCTAAAAAACAAATATTAGGGTTTCCAAGGGGTTGGTTAATTAGAGCTCCCAAGGGCAAATTCCTTCCATAACTCTTGATATTTAAGGCATGTTACTCTACCCTTAAATTTGTTTCACTTAAAGCATGAAATTATAT
The DNA here is from genome assembly GCF_002878395.1 of Capsicum annuum. Classification (NCBI taxonomy): domain Eukaryota; kingdom Viridiplantae; phylum Streptophyta; class Magnoliopsida; order Solanales; family Solanaceae; genus Capsicum; species Capsicum annuum. Next base: position 124,956,113 of record NC_061121.1, on the reverse strand, counting down.
TATTAATTACGTGGATTTGAACATGGGTTTTGATATGGGTTGAGGGTTTTGGATTGAATATTTCTTAATCAGTTTTTCCATAATTTATTATGCATTTTTCATGCTTTATATATGGTTTTAAACTTGTGGTGTGCATGGTCATGGTGAATAAACTTGGGGATTGTGATTTCCCCAAATTTTGTGAATATTGACAAATGAATTGGTAATAACCCCCATCCCAATTTTGTGAAAGTGTTTTTGACTATGAGTAAAATTGTATTGAACAACTTTTAGAACAATTGCATTATATAAAGAGGTTATTGAAACATGATGGTTTGATTTAATGAACAAAGGGAGTCAGTGTTGCCCCACCTTGTATTAATGAACCAAGGGATTTGTTTTCCCCAAAGTTAATGGAAATTGAAATTGCATGATGATGTTACTTTATAAGTGTAGTTGATCTGATGATACCAACAGTGTATGCCTTAAGGTGTTTAGTATTTTAATGAATAAGAATGTGTGAAAAGTGTTTCAATTGGCTTAAAAGAGGGATGTTTAGCTGAGACATGAAAGTGGAGCTCCCGATGGACCAATACTAGAAACTGTGGTTGCCGACGCGAAGGTTTAAATGACTGGATGGTTTGAGTCCCCCTTATTATATGATTGGGTGGTTCAAGTACCCATGTTAAATAACTAGGTGCTTAAGTTACCTTTGATATATGACGGGAGGTTCGAGTCCCCCATAGTGCTTATGTACATATGAATACCCTCTGGTTTATGAGGGTACATGCATCGGTCCCTTTCAGCTGGGAGAGAGTTGGACCCATATAGGTATTGGGTACTTTTTAGTAATAGTTATGCTACACAACCTAGGCTAATATTTAAAAAAAATGCATGCAAAGACTTATTCCCTATCCCAGCATCTTATATAAGTATATGTATATATATGTGCGTGCATACATGTATATGAATATGTACATTGAGTTGAAATGGATTTCGAATTTTCATCACTTTATCCTTATCATAAGTTACATGCTAGTGCTCAATCCACTAATCATCTCCGGACATTGTATGCCCACATGATGCAGGGTCCAAAGGTAAGTCTATTTTTCTTGTGTAGTATTAGGTGGATCGACTCGGTTCGTCGGTCATTTGTGGTGGAATGGTGAGCTTCTATTCTCAAAAAGACTTGATCATTCCATTGATTTCCCTTTCCTAAATTAGAAGTGAAGACTTTATATTTACATTGTCATTGTTAAGGTTGGGGGAATGTCCCGGCTTAGCTTATTTTTGGACTAGTAGAGGGCTTGTGGATATTACTGTGGATTGGGTTTTTGGTTGTGGATACTCTTAGATGTCTTTGAGCATATTATTTCCTATCTTGTTATATGTTCTAAATTCATCCACAGAATAGTGTATCATGTTTGGGTTGACTAGGCAATGAGGGTGATCTCCGATCCTCGATGGACTTGAGATACCCATCATGGCCAAGCCCTGGTTTGGTTCGTGACACAGGCTGCCTAGATGACATGATATTGGCATGGCACGTTGTTATGTAAAAATCGGAAAATATTGTTCTAGTATAAATAGGACACTTTAACCTTTTCGTAAAAACCTTGAACAATCTTGGGGCTTGAATATACACCAGAGAAGTCTACATATAGGGTTCTTATTCCTTTACTTTAGTTTCTTAATAACATGGATTCATCTATTGTGATTACGTGTATGTCCATGAATGGCTGAACACCCTTTTTTCGGTGTTAAGGCCAAGAACATGATTACTTTTATTATGAATTGAATTGGTTTTGGTTATTTATCATTATTGATTGTTTAATTACCCTCTTGTTAACTATTTTAAGAATTTCGACCCTTAGAATACATATTTAATTCAATCATGAGCTCGAAGGAGGAACGATATGATAAAACATGGGGTAGATTGAATATGATCATAATCTTTCAACTGAATAATGTTATGTTTGAATTTAGGATAGGAATATACCTAAGTTCCTTATATTGTTCAATTTCGAGATGAAATATTAATGCATTTAACTTAGTTCTTGTATACCCACTCAACGATGTAGTTTTGAGGCTAAGATAGATAATTGATTAGAGGGTCGAAAAGCCATAGTCATAATATCAACCACGTGGACCAACAGCCAAGATAATTAACCTAACCAATAAATTTCTATAGCTTAGTATGATTATTTGCAGTGCCTTAACCCTGGGTTTCTGACAGCTCACATGCAAGTGTATGTGGGCTACCAAGTAGTAAAGTGGCCTTCAAGAAAGCCGAATGCCGATCCCACAGGGACTTGTTCCAAATACTATTCAATTCTAGTTTAACTTCTACGATTAATTTGATGCAAAGGTAACCAAAGAAGGTTTGGATATTTGTAAATTTCATAAATTTCAAGTAAAGTAAACAATGCATAGAATAAAAGTCTTGGAAGAATCAATGGAGTAAAACCCAGGGTTAAAGCACTTGGAACAATCATACTATGTTATTGAACTTCATTCGTTAACTTGCTTATCTTGGTTGTTGATTCGTAGGGTTAATTGCATGATCATGGTCTCCCAGCCTCTAACCTTTTACCTAATTTGGATCTTGCAACTACATCATTAAGCGGGGATGCAATAATCCAATTAATTCTTTTAAAGCTATCATCTTACGTTTGAATCAAGGCATATAAGTACATCTTTGTCCTAGATACTAAGTTCCATGTTCTATCTCTCTATTCCTTCTCCCAAGATCAAAAGGTCAACAATTGATATATTTTCCAGGTGATCAATCCATCAAATAGTTAAATAAAAGATGAACAAACAACCAAATGTGATAAGCAAATTAAATGAAATTAATCTAAAACAATAGTAGTCATGTTCTTGGCTTTAACCCTGGAAAGGGAGTTTTTAGCCACTAATATTCATAATTATGATCCAAATAAATGATATGATATAATTAAAAGCTAAATAAAGAATGAAAACAAAACCTAAAAAGAATACCAGCAGCCTCCACCGATGTTGACCAAGACGTCACACAGTCCAAAATTGTTCAAAAATTATCCAATCCATCATACCCCTCAATATGTGTATAATGTAGTTTATTTATAATGAGGCTTGCCTAATTCTTATAGTAATAGGATGTAATACCAGTTTAGTGGAACAATCCCTAATTCTTGTAGGAATAGGATACAATATAATATCTTTATAATGGAACCATGCCTAACCATATACGGATAGGATGTGTCGTGCAATGTTTTGCCTTATATAAAATGAGCAACATGATGCATCAATGATCTCATTTACAAGAGCAACGCGATGTGTTGGTGGATTCACTTGGGGTAGAGACACGAAGCATTGAGATCGTGTCGACTCACTCGAAGTTGCGTCCAAAATTTACTTTAAGTGTTGAATGTCCTATCCTTTGCCCATGCATTTGGTAGTGTATTTCCAATGAATTTCCAGCCTTTTTATCGTCCATATATCACCATATTCAGATGAAAAATCCTCCTACATAATCACACACCACAAAATAGAGATCTTAACAACATAATATCCATAACGACAAATCAAAACACAAGCTAAGACTAGGCTAATTCACAATGATCTTTACTTTATGTTCCAACTCTTAACTTAATCAAATTGAACTTTGCCCATCAATAACAAGTTATTCCACTCATAATTAAAAGTTTAAACCATTTGAATCTCCTTAAACACAATAGAATCAAATGAAACCAACTAGACACACAACTAGCTCAAGCTAGTAAAACTAGTTTCCTCGATTGAACTCTAAATGACTCAATTGAGTACAAACTTATTTGAAAACACTTTAAACCATTTCAATCACATACTTAGACACTTATATGCTTGTTTATATAATATTAACACATAAAGCACACGAATTATTCTAAAAACAAGGGTAAATAAGCTACAATAGTAACACTAGAGTGCATAAATACACCCAATATCACCACCCAACACTTAAAGCCTTGTTCGTCCTCGAATAACTCTTAACTCTAAGCATCATAAGTTGAGGAGACTCTACACTTCTACGACATGCAAAATACTTAAGATAGTACTACAATGACTACATAGACTGCAAGTTTCTATGTTAAGCATGTTATACGCAATTGAAAGCTCAAGAAAACTACTTCAAAACATCCTAGCCTCAAAAATTGAATCACCTAGTTGGTAAACTCATGCTTATCATTCAATCAAGGACATCATACAAATCAACCACATTCATCAAACATGTGCCCCTTACAATAAGAGAGTTACCCATAATCACTCACATAAAAGCATTTTATAACATAATGGGTTCAAGAATCAAATTCTGCTCAATCTCACAAGGAATTCACAAGTTACACACAATGAACCATAGGCTTTCTCTTAGTTTAGTGCTTCACTAATATTAGAATGTTGAAACTTAGGATTAATTAGGTCTTTTCCAGGTTGTAATGTAGGCTAAGGGATGGGTTGGAACTATTTTCGGAATAATAGTGACTATCTTCCCTAAGCGTTTTAATACACTGCATTATTTTACAATTAAAACCAGTCTTCCACAACCAATTTACACCATTTTTTTCTTCCTCATTCTTTTATTTTTCACCCCATATTATTAAGATTATTCTCAAACACTATGGTGGGAGTATTTTATGTACAACTCATTCAATTTGAACAAATTTTAATTTTTTTCATTATTGAATTCCCTACTACAACACATTACAATTCTTTTGAACACCAATAACTATCTCTTTGGGGGGCTTCAATTTCACCTTTTTCTTCTTTAATTTCACACTCCTTACTTACTTGATTTTTTATTAAAGCTGTCACGACCTGAACTAGGGCCTGGCCGGGATAGACATCCCAAACCCAGAGGGCTCGGAACATCTATCTCTATCTGGTAAGCATGCACACATTCATATAAATAAAGAAGATGCAAAAACATAATATGCTATGAAAACATGGTCAATTCTGAATTCAGCATAAGTATGAAAATTGAAAATCAACTACATCTAATAACATCTGATTCAGTCTGCAAAATCTCTACTATAGAAAAATCTGACAACTATCTGAAAACTAGGACAAGGCCCCCAGTAGACCAAAATGATAATAAGAGACATAATCCAAAAGACGGGACTTCTGAAATAGAGAAGGCTCACCAACTGAATACTGCAACTCTGTCTGACGAATCTACTGCCTTTTTGGACCCCTAGACTGAGCCTCAGAACCTGGAGGGAGGAGGGGGGTTAATACAGATGTACTGGTATGCAAAGTATTCCAAAATAAAGCTTTTATATAAATAAAATAGTTGAGAGAAACTTGGAAAAACTTTATACATCAAGTGGTTTTCAAAACCCATGGGCGTATTTCTGAAAAACATATAACCTGTCTGTCAATGCAAGTTCTGATCTGTATATTACTTCTGAGTTAGGTGGCACTCCCCTATAATTCTGATATTCCACGGGCGATATGGAATCCGCCATTGACTCGTCGGGGAAGCCCCCAACGCAAGTATGCCGCAAGAGTTGAAGTTCCTGAATCTGATACTCCACAGGGCTCTAGGACAGTGTAATAAATAAACCCGAACTGGCAAATCACGTTTTTAGGTGATGAGTTGTTTAATACTCATGCCTTCTTCGGGGAACCACCTAAACTCTCTTTATGCCCAATTTTTTCCAATTTTAAATCATGCATGTTTCTAGTTTCAATATCTGAAAAGTCTGATTTCAAACATGCATTAAATCTGTTCTGAATTATCATGGCGTAATCTGAATTGGTGTCGTCACACCAAGACTTTCAAGTCCTATTTCTGAGCCATAATGCATCATGCATAATTCTTTCATTAAAACACAGTTCAGACCACCCAAACATACAAACAATATAAAAGATTTCATGTTCCGAGAACACAAGTCAAAACTATGCTGAGATTGTTCAAATATATGGTGGTCATGTGCTTTTGGAAAAATCATGCACTCTTTCATTATATGAATATTTTCAACATTTATCAATATGGACAACCGTCTCTTTCGAATTCAAAACCATAAATAAATTTGTAGCATTAATCAAGATATTTCATATCATGCTTTTCTAGATACATTCAAAATAATCTATATCATAAGAAAATTGGAAAAACCATACTAAGAGAGGGATGTGAGTCATGCTCTCAATTCATTCATAAATCATAAAACATATGCATACGTATATATAATTTTAAATCAATTTGGGGAAGGTCAAAAGACCAAAACAATACCGTCAAGATTTCTAAAATATGAATATATTCATAAATCTGAAAATCCCTTTCTTAAAATCATGATTTCTATACCCATGAGATTTTTAGAAAAAAACCGCGTACCTTAATTTCAAAAGATAATAGGTAATTCTTGAAGCTTACGGATTGGGGATTCCAAATTTTCAATCATTTTTGAAAATCCACGGTTGAATCTTGAGATATTCGGGTTTTGAATTTGAAACACTAGGGTGAGTTCTTGATGAATTTTGGTGAAAGTGTATGTATTTAGGTGTATTGAGGATTAAATCCCGCGTTTAGATGGGTTTGGGGCCATGGGAAATGTCTAATTTGGCCTTCGAATTTAAAATTTAGGATTGGAACGCCGTATAAAGCTTCACCGCAATGCCCTGGAAATCACGGTGAGCTACTGGAATTGACAATTGTCAATTTAAGTCTCATCTCGATGTGGTGGCCAATCAATCGAAAATGCTTTAACTTCTTCACCGAGTGTCCGTTTTAGGCAAATTTGGTATTGATGGAAAGCTAATTCGAACATCTTTCATTTGATATATAGTAGGCCACCCATTTTGATATATATAAGGAGATATAATCGATTGAAGTTGACTCAAGTTTTGACGCTCACTAAAACTCGAACGATAGGAAAGCTTTCAACTTGACCTTGAGTTAGGGGACCTTTATGATCTCAATTCATGATTAAATGGTTACCACACTACATACTTGATTAACATAAAAAATTTACATAGGATTTATGGATTTTGGATCATCTACGCATAGAAATGACGGTTTTCATTCTAGTCTGAAACACGGGTGTTACAAAAGCGCATAGGAGCTTTGAATCAAATTATGGTCTATCAAAGAAGGGATTAGGCTACATATGAGGCTGCCAAAGAAAAAACTAAAGGCTCAACGAGGTTGACTAGGATTAAGCACCAAGCCAGGTCAAAAGAAGTTATAAAACACGGCTATCAAAGAAATGCTTATATCATCTTCTAAACCCACACTCTTTATTTTACTTTACATACATACCGGGCAAGTTCTAGACATCACATGCAACAAGGAATATACAAAAACTCACGTCACACATGGCACATGCTCAACTCAATAGGATCATCATAGACTCTTAACTAAGCAATAGCACAAATTCAAATTTAAGGCAACAAGAACAAGAGTTACAAACATGAGCTTAAGTGTCTCAAAAGTAGTAATTCACTCAATCAACATGCTTTTACCAAAAAAACACTTGCTTTATGCAATAAAAAAGAGCACCAACAAGAATATCTTACACAAAATAAATTAAATTGAGCCCAAAATTGGGAATTTTCCCACCCCGTACTTAAAAATCTACTTTGCCCCCAAAGTGAACTTAAAAGTAAGAGATAAAAATACCCCTGAAGGCCTCTAGGACTAGCTAGTAGCATCTTTATACATAAAGAAGTTTCATGGGACCCCACACTCAGTCTTTGCCATGCTCTTTAGCTCAGGTTTTCGGTACTCAGACTTTCCATTAACCTGTGACTCAACAAAAACAAAAGAAAAACTACGTGAAGTAAAAACTAAAAACTAAAAAGAAAACATACCTACTTAACTTAGGTTGCCTCCCAAGCAACGCCTGATTTAGCATCACGGCACGACCCAACTAATGACTCAGTCATTCTCTTTCCTTCTCTTTCTCATACTTGGTCTTCACCTTCTTATTCTTTTCACCCCTCTTGGGTGTAAACTCTCAAGGGTACCTGATTTTTCAACTTTAGCCTTTTCAGGTGTAACGCCCTAAAAATTTATCCCAAGGCATCATACGGTGCTTAGGATCACAAGTGATTCCAAGCTAACCCTTCTACTGGCATAACTCATAAGCAACTGAATGATATGCATAAAACGACTAAGTTTACTGTACAGAAACATAATAATGATGGAATCTGGGAAAAAATACAATATCAGTACAACTTTTACATTCTAATAAAGTCTGAAAGAGGGACTAAAAATACGTAACTGACTCTAACTGACATCTGTAAAGCCTCTACTATACTGACTATAGATAGCTAGGACGCGACTCCAACTATCACTAATCAATACATATGAATAAGAAAATAAAGTACATCAATAACATCTAACTAAAGTCCCCAAATTAGGAGGATTTCTCATCTGCTGGTCAAAATCTGCAAACTGTCTGAATATAGTATATGTGCTACAATTGAGTTGATACCTATATTATGAGACAATGTACCACATAGACACATATGTGGATTAGTTTTTTGAGGATGTACTGAGTATATGAGGGTGAAATGCATAAGTAAAACATTATCTCCTTATCATAATTAATAAAACAATGCATGCTAAATGTAAATGACTCACATAAGCAAGAATATTTGAAATACTGGAAATAATAATCATGAGAAACGAATCATACTTGTAAATCTAGTGAGCCATAATATTTAGTTCTAAAAGTTGTACTTGTATTCTCACTTTAAATCATACTGTCTAGGTGTAGAAAGGACTCACTCTAAAATCTAAAATCTGAAAGCTAGAATCTGTAACTGTAATCTTTTGGTAAAGCATAATCTAAAATAAAGTTGTGAGCCTTTACACTTAGTTTTTTGAAAACTTTCCTGTTACTCTTTTTGTTCTAAAATCTGTAGTCTGAAAGCTTTAAAACTTTAAGGAAAATACTTTATCTGAAAATATTTGCTGTTAAGGAGGTTTTTTTAACCGATATAAACCATGTGATCTACATGGAGTCCAACGTATTAACCTCCTAAGAAGAAAACCTCACGTTGGGGAGAGGTGTCATACTCTTGCCAGGGAGTATAACCTAATCCAAGTGATCGATCCCAAGCTAAATCTATCATCCATATAAATAAAAATAATCTGAGTCTGTACCTACATTGGCTACATAGTTCTGTCGAAGATAGGGCATGTTGATCCCATACTTCTCGCTCGGTGATAAATACTACTCTCTCTTAAATCTGTATGGTCAAACCATTGGAAATCTACTTTTAGAAACTAGCACAAGGATTTATATGAAAACTAGTTATGCATTTATCTGAGTAAATTTTGAGTTCTGTATAGTAAAATCTGTAGTGGATTCTAAAACTAAACCAATGATTAAAAGATCAAAGCTTTTTCTGAAAATTGAGGATAATCTGTTCATAAGATGCTTAAAGCATCATATTTCTTGAAATAATAATATTAAATCTTGGGATAATAATCCATGTTTTAGTCTCATGTTAAATCATCATAATAATCATGTTTGATAATGTCAATATTGATAAAACAACTCAAAATCTGGAAATTTCAGCAATATGCATGGAGACATGAACAAAATCATGTAATTCAATTTCTAAATCAATGAAAATATCATAAACTTGTAAATAACAATAATGGGCATAAACCCTAACTTAAATTTCATGGAAAAACACATAAATTGCAGTAAATTTGTAATTAAAATAAAGTTTTGGGCACAAGGATGAAAGGAGTATCCTTGTTCATAACCCCACACACCTTAATTGATGATCTTTCATGAAAAGCTTGAATCTTGGATTTCTATTGATGCTTTTAAAGTTTAATTCTTGGAGTCTTTGAGTTGGGAATCCTTAATCTTGAACTATGAATCCTAAATCTTGAATTTCCTTGGAGAATTAATGGAGAAATTGGGTTTTCTTGGAGAGAAAGCTTGAGCTTTAAGGTTTTCTTTTGAGAGTGAATAGATGAAAAGTAAATATGATGAGCTTTAAATAGGTTAAATTCTCTGTTATTCACAACCTGGGGTTTGGAAAAGACCAAAGAGCCTTTTTTAAACTTCAAGTCAGAACTGAAAAATGCAATATTTTTCTCGATTTGGTTGGCCACCGCGACACGCCACAATCACGGTGGCTCACTGGAAAAGGATGAACCAGAATTGAGCACTCACCGCAATGCACCACAATCGCGGTGCCCCTTGGATTTCCATTCTGGCCCTTGGAGCGATGCGCCAGAATCACAGAGTCTCACTGAAATGGGACAATTAGGAAAATGGGCTTCTTCGTGATCCGGGGCTATCGCGGATGGCCATTGGAATTTAACAATTGTGGATTTTGCCTTCTCCACGATGCGTTGAGAGTCCAGGTGGCACACTGTTTTACTAAAAATGCTCTAACTTCTTCACCAAGTGTCGGATTTGGGCGAATTTGGTATAGATGGAAAGCTTATTCAATTTTCCACACCATGAAAGTCGAAATCTTAAAAATACTACATGAAATAAATGGTATTCATATTTTAATAAAATTCTTGACATTCTAGGGATGAATTTAAGCTAGAAAAAGTACAGGGTATTACATCAGGCCCATCAATTTCCATCATGTCGGGTTGCGGTATTAGAGACTTGGGTTGCTCAAGAAGGGTGTCTGAAGAGGCCCTTGATGGATTGACCACCCCACATGCATACCCTTCAATAACAGCAATCATGAACAAGTCTTTATAGTGGGATAGCGTGTTATGTGATTTAACAAATTTAAAAACTGCCTCTTCATCCTCCAATCTCATTTTGAGTGTACCCTCTCTTACCTTAATCAATGATCTTCCTGTTACTAAGAATGGATTCCCCAAGATGATTGGTACCCGTTCGTCTGCCTAAAAATCTAGAACAATAAAGTCAGCAGGAATAATAAATTTACTAATCTTTATGAGGACGTCTTCTATTACTCTTTCGGGATGGGCTATGGTCCCGTTTACAAGCTGCAGTAGTACAGGGATCGGTCTAAGTTTCCCCAAACCCAATGTGCTGAACAAAGATAGGGGCATCAAGTTGATACTTACCTCTGAATCACTAAGTGCCTGCACCATCTTGCTATTGCCAATCTGAATGGGAAGAGTGAACTTCTCGGGATCCTTAAGCTTTTTTAGCATCTTTTGGGTAACCACAAAACTACCCTCTTCAGTGAGTGCTACCACTTCTATATCCTATAATTTAACTTTATTAGCCACCACATCCCTCAATTACTTAGTGTACTTGGGCATACCCTGCAAAATGTCTAAAAGAGGAAGGTTAATATGTAGTTCTCTAAATATGTCAAAGAACTTCTTAAAACACGCATCCTTCTTTGCCTTTTTATGCTTTTGTGGAAATGGTAGTTGTTTGATCTTTTTCACTTCTTCAACGGCTTTTTCTTTTGAGTACTCAGACTTCCTCGATTTTTCAGCAACTTTGTCATTTACCTGTGGGGGAGTCAAATCTGCATCTACCTTATTTGTTACCTCGGGAGGTTCTCCATAAATCTCTTTACCACTCCTCAAAGTGATTGTCATAACTTGTTTGGGATTTTCTGTATCTCCGGGTAACCCTTCTTAATGCGTGGTATTTAATGTTTGTGATAACAGCCCCAACTATAACTCTAAACTTCTTGTGGCTACTTGCTGATTTTTTACATCCGCAGCCAACTATGTTTGATTAGATAGAATCTGCTTTATCATCTATTCCAAGTTGCTAGTTTACTGATTTACTTGTGCCTGTGATTTCTAAATTTGTTGTTGTTTAGCATTCCAAGGTTGATTCAGTGGTTGAGTCTGTCATTTTATCTTATAGGCATTACCATAAGTTGGCCTTTGAACATTGCCCGCATATATTACCGACTCTGGATTGGAAGCACACATAGCTGCTGAGTGGCCACTATTACCACAGACTTCACACCAACCTCCAGCTTGTTGGATTGCATTAACTGTTGCGGTAGGTTGTATAGCTCCCAATTTTAGGCTGCTCAACTGAGTGTTTATCAAGTTTTGTAATACAGAAACCTGAGCCGATAAAGCTGTAAATTGGCCCACCTACAATACACCTGTAATTTTTTTGTGGCACTTCTAGAATCTGAATGTCATTCCAAATTTTCTTGAGCTATATGGTTCAGTAAAGTGTACAGCTCACCATATGTCATCTCAAGAGCTTGACCACCTGTAGTTGAATCTAACAAAATTTTCGTATTATGATCAGGAGACTCTACAAAGGTATGAGCAAGTACCTCATTGAACTATTGATGGTGTGGGCAGTTGCGAAGAAGTGCTTTGAAGCACTCCCAATCATGATAAAGATTCTCATCTAGCTTCTGTTTGAAGCACACTATCTCACTGCGAAGTCTCGCAGTCTTACCAGATGGGAAGAACTAAATTAGGAATTTTCTAGCCATGTCATCCCATGATGTGATTGAATTTGCCGGTTCGGCATTCAACTACTTTTTTGCTTCTCTAACAGTGAAAAGAGGAGTGTCATCTTCACATAATCTTTATTTATACCCATGGGAATGAATGTATCACTGATTTTAAAGAAATTTCACAAGTGGACCTGTGGATCTTCATGTGAAAGCCCTGTAACCACTGCTAATAAAAAGTTGTACCATATTCTATTTAAGATCGAAATTGCCTCCAGCTGTCGGCTTCTAGAATGGGAGGTCAAATTGGTTGGAAGTGGGATTGCCACTTCTCTAACTGTCTTGCGGGTTGCTTGCTCATCAGTCATGATGGTAGAATTCTCTTGGTCTTTTTAGATTTGCAGAATTTGGGGGAGAAGGTTTGTTTCTCTCCTTCTTTGATGGAAAAGCTACTCAGGTTCGGAGTTTGGTTCAACCAAGTCATGATCCCTTGCCAGTTTACTACTTTGTAAAACTGTTTCTTGCAAGCACAAAACTAAGACCAAGTGTAAAAATACCAAATAGATCTAAAAATCAAACTAAAATAAATAAAAATTGCAAAATTACAAGTTCCTGATAACGGCACCAAAAACTTGACAACGCCCAAGCGTACACTGAAGTGTACGTGGTCTACCAAGTAGTAAAGTGGCCTTCAAGAAAGCTGAATGTGGATCCCACAGGGACTTGTTCCAACAATTATTCAATTATAGTTTAACTTCTACGATTAATTTGATGTAAAGGTAACCAAAGAGAGTTTGGAGATTTGTAAATTGCAAGTAAATTAAACCATGCGTAGAATAAAAGTCTTGGAACAAACAATGGAGTAAAACCCAGGGTTAAAGCACTTCGAACAATCATACTATGTTATTGAACTTTATTTGTTAATTTGATTATCTTGGTTGTTGATTCGTAGGGTTAATTGCATGATCATGGTCTCCCGGCCTCTAACCTTTTACCTAATTTGGATCTTACAACTACATCGTTGAGCGGGGATGCAATAATCCAATTAAGTGTTTTAAAAGCTATCATCTTACGTTTGAATCAAGGCATATAATTACATCCTTTTCCTAGATACTAAGTTAAATTCTTTATTTTATAAAGAATAAAAACGTATACCTTGTTCATCTCTATGTTTTATCTCTCTATTCCCTCTTCAGAGATCAAAAGGTCGACAATTGATATATTTTTCAGGTGATCAATCCATCAAATAGTTAAATAAAAGATGAACAAACAACCAAATATGATAAGCAAATTAAACGAAATTAATCAAAAATAATAGTAATCATGTTCTTGGCTTTAACCCTGGAAAGAGAGTTTTTAGCCACTAATATTCATAATCATGATCCAAATAAATGATATGATATAATTAAAAGCTAAATAAATAGTGAAAACAAAACCTGAAAAGAATAGCAGCAGCCTCCACTGATGTTGACCAAGACATCATACAGTCCAAAATTGTCCAAAAATTATCCAATCCATCACACCCCTCAATATGTGTATAATATAGTTTATTTATAATGAGGCTTGCCTAATTCTTGTAGGAATAGGATGTAATACCAGTTTAGTGGAACTATACCTAATTCTTGTAGGAATAGGATATAATATAATATCTTTATAATGGAACCATGCCAACTATGTACGGATAGGATGTGCCATGTAATATTTTGCCTTGTATAAAATAAGCAACGCGACGTGTCAATGATCTCATTGACAAGAGCAACATGATACGTTAGTTTCTATACTGGGAGTAGATACACGACATGTTAAGATCACGTCGACTCACTGAAAGTTGCGTCCAAAATTTATTCTAAGTGTTGAACATCCTATCCTTTGTCCATGCCTTTTGTAGTGAATTTCCAGGATTTTTTTATTAATATATCACCATATTCAGCTCACAAAGCCTCCTACATAATCACGCACCATAAATTAAAGATCATAACAACATAATATCCATAACGAAAAATCAAAATACAAGCTAAGACTAGGCTAATTCGCAATGATCTTCACTTTATGTTCCAACTCTTAACTTAATCAAATTGAACTTTGCCCATCACCAACAAGTTATTCCACTTATAATTAAGAATTTAAACCATTTAGATCTCCTTAAACACAATAGAATCAAATGAAACCAACTAGACACACAACTAGCTCATGCTAGTAAAACTAGTTTCCTCGATTGAACTCTAAATGACTCAATTTAGTACAAACTTGTTTGAAAACACTTTGAACCATTGTAATCATGTACTTAGACACTTATATGATTGTTTATATCATATTAGCACATAAAGCACATGAACTATTCTCAAAACAAGGGTAAATAAGCTAGAATAGTAACATTAGATTGCATAAATAAACCCAACATCAGTTTCTCTCCAGTGTTGTTCAAGAACTTTTAATTTACAGTATTACTGAGTTTACTTTTAGTTTTAAATTTCAAACTCTCTTTTGGTTACATTATCACTTATTTAAATCTTTATCGTTGAACTAGAATTAGATAGATGTTTAATATAAGTTCCTGTAGAATCGATACTTATCTTTTTATAAGGCCACTATACTACTTGAACGAACACGTATACTTGCGTGTGCGATTGGGCGCAACATATCTTCATATGAGATGTATGACCCACATACTCAACCTAGTATGCATGAAGGCTTAAAGAAAGTTGATAATTATGTCAAACATGTTATATAAATAATGAGGTATGTTAGATCATCTTTGATAAGAATAAGAAACTTGTGAAGTCCAAAAAATAAAATATACTAAATTATTGTCCCTAGATGTGCTTACTAGTTAGCATTCCACCTACGAGATGTTGAAAATGATACAAAACTTTGAAAAGGCCTTTGATAGATTTTATCTTTTTGGTGCAAATTTTAAAACCTTTCTTTCTACTCATATTTATGAAGATGGAAGTGTTGCAAGTCTTCTCAAATGTGATGATTGTGCAAATATGAAAAATATGATAAAGTTTATTAAAAAATTTTATGACCTCATCGTAAGGTTTCAGATTCACATTATGTTAAATATAGTGTTCATTTTAAGGATATATGTGAACTTAATATACATTTGAAAGCATGTTTGGCTAGTGATGATCTTAATTTAAGTTCAATAGTTAAACGGATGAAGAAAAAGTTCATGACATATTGGGGTACACCTGACAAGATGAATCAATGATTTATATTGCTCATGTCTTGAATCTTCGTAATAAGCTTGTGTTTGTTACTTTTGGGCTTGAAGAGTTAGTTGGGAGAAAGTGGGACAGAAAATAAATACGATAATTGTATTACAAAGGTTAGTATTGTGTGATATACATTGGTGAGTATATAGTGCCTCTAATTTAGGATATTTGAAAAAAAATCATTTCAAAAATATATTTGAATGTTTATTGTGTATTAAAAGTATTAGAACTGTATTGTGATTGTAAATACTGGTAATATATGAATGTCAAGAGGATGAATACACATATAGATAAATTGAAGGTATACATATATTAAAATATAAAAAATTTGTATTACAAGATTATAGATAAGTCGAAGATATATACATATTAAAGATATTAAAAGTGTATTACAAATGTGGTAATAGGTGAATGTCGAGAGGATGAATATAAGCATATAGATAAAGCAAAGTTATATCCATCTTGAGGTATTACAATTGTACTGTTCTTTTAAATACTAGTAGGATGTATATTTCAAAAGATTGAATTATAAGTGGATAGATAAATCAAAGGTATATGCGTATTAAAAATATAAAAAAAAATGTATTACAAACGTATAGATAAGTCGAAGATATATGTGCATTAAATGTATTAAAAATGTATTACAAATGCTGGTAATGTGTGCATGCCAAAAGGATAAATTATAAGTGTATTAAAGCAAAGATATATCCCATCTTGAAGTATTAAAACTTTATTGTCCTTCTAAATACTGGTAAGATATATGTGTCGAGAGAATAAATTATAAGTGTATAGATAAATTGAAGGTATACGTTTATAATGTATTACAAGAGTATATATAAGTCAAAAATAATGTGTGTTAAATGTATTAAAAATATGTTACAGATGTTGGTAATATGTGAATGTCAAGAGGATGAATTATAAGTGTATAGATAATGCAAAGGTATATCTATCTTAAGGTATTACAATTGTATTATCGTTGTCAATACTAGTAGGATATATATTTCAAAGATTGAATCACAAGTGTATAGATAAATCGAAGGTATATGCTTATATGTATTATAAGGGTATAGAGAAGTTGAAGATATATTACAAATGCTAGTAATACATTTGTATACATGTATTAAAAATACAAAAAATGTATTACAGATCCTTTTTTTAAAAATGTATACAAATGCTAATAAGGGTCACTCTCAAGAGAACAAATTCTAACCGTATAGATAAACAAAGGTATGTGCATACTTTAAGTATTAACACTATATTACGAATCCTTATAAAAGGACAGGTAATGCAAATGAATGTCTTGCATGTAATTTAGCACCTATTGCTTACACTACACAAAGCTATAGTCGCAACAAAACAATCAAAAACATTATTAAATTGTCTAAATTGCAGTAATATTATGAAAAGATAGAATAAAAATTATCTAAGTTGTAGTAATATTTCTCAATAGAAGTATGTAATTATAAAAAGTTTGTAGTCACAAAATATTTATTTCTTAGACTGCACGATACTACAGTCATAACAGAACAATAAAAAAAATCACTAATGGCCTTAAAATAATGCATCAATAGGTCTCAGTAATCATTTAAAAATAATGCAGTAAAATCAAAGTCATTTTGAGACTTATACGAATTACAAAAAGTTTGTTCTCCATATAAACTACTTCTTAGACTAAATTTTTCTCTTTCGTGATTTCTCATCATCATTGTTAGCATCAATTTCTAAATTCTTCCTTCCATAATCTCATAATAAGACTCCAAATCTCTTTCGATGATACTCAACATCAAAATACTCATATGAAATCTGCCGATTTAGGCTAGCATACTTAGAAAATGCAGCAACACAAACACCGCACTCACTGTAAAATACAAAATTAGTGAACGAAATATTTCATTTCAATCAAACAGAATGTTATCATAAAAGAATATTAAAACTTACAGTGAGTATTTTTTTGTATGGGACATCGGTAAAATTCTTGTTCATATAGACTAGAGTGGAAAGTAACTCAGACCGCTTTCTAAAAAATGAGTAGTATCCAAATAAAGTGATATAATCATGACAAATATTCTCACAACATTATTCAATTCATAGTCCTTGCTCCTTGCAGAAAATGAGTCATGTACAAAAAGACATCTTTCGATTATGTTAAACACAATCAAAATTTAATGATGATTTTCTTTAAGATTAACAAGCATCAACACATAATATACTAAATCCCAATCATCATTGCCTATCAAACATGACCCACAGATATAATGAGTCATAGAATTAGTCATTTTTAAAGTCACTTGTGAATTCTTCTCATGAGCTGCAACCATCTTGATGAATATATGTTCATTTTTTTAAAACAACAATTGGTAGTAGTGAAACTCACATTGCAATGTGGAGAGTAGTTGCCCTTCTTCCGCAAGTAGTAAAAAATTATATCATGATGTTGTACATAAATTATAAATTAATAAAGATAATAAGGTTTACACAATTTCAAAATATAGACACATACAATAATCAAACTGAAGAAGAAACAACTAACCATATCATTTCATTGCACTCCAGCATATGCCAAATTGTAAAATCACTTCTCTGCAATCAACATAATTTCAAAACCAAATGGTCGCTTAATTTCCTGAGCTGCTATTAGGTAGGGACATTTCTTTCTGCATAATATAAAATAATCAGAACAATAAAACAACTAATAATAAATTAAATGACAAATAATAAATTATAAAATGAACCTTTTATTTGAAAGGCCTTCATATAGCCAAGTCATGAATTCATTCATAATATTGGTGTCAACTTTTGAATCAATTACTTTAGAAAATGAGTGTTTTATTTGAAAAATTAATCTTGAACCACTAGCATCTTCGTCAAAATTCTGTACATATTGAGATGTAATAAGCATTTCTAAAATTTTTGTTCTAGCACATTCTTCAGGTATGCACTCTCTTTATTTTCTTCTGGCCTTTCTTTGATTGTTAATTGTAGACAACATCATTTGAGTTAAATTAATAGGGAGTTCAAAATCAATATCAAATGTTTGACTCTCAACACTGACTAAATAATCTGCTTCAAACAGATCACATAAAAATGTATTAGATAAAAATGTAAACCGAAAATAAAAGTAATATGTACAATCAACTATGCCTTTATTTGATACCACTACATCATTAAAGATTGTTCTTGCTTAAATATACAAAATATTATCACAGTACTGTCATATTAACATCAAACAATGCAATAAATTAAATTAATAATTATAATAATATCATGTGTAGATAAACTAACATCGATCAATACTTGAACAATCACATCTTTAACAATATTTTCACAAAAAATATAAATAAATATTTATCTATCATAAAAAATGTATAATCTAAATGATAATTTTGTATTAAAGAAGTATTATGAAGATATATAAAATGTATCATATGTAAATCCTTACCTGTTTTACTTTGCTCTCCATTAAATGTATTGTCATCAGGAAAAACAATTGCGCTTGTATTGCAGTTTATAAAAAGATATGTTAATACATAATATATAGATAATATAACAATAATACAATTACTTGTGAAATTATTATCTATAATTAATGGTGAAAAAAATAATGTCACGAACAACAATCGAAGATACAATCGTCAAATAATGTAAAAAATCGTCAAATTATATTCACTAACTAACTTCATAGTTAAAAAAAATGTGATAGTAACAATACCTTCATGAAAATCTGTTTCACCAGAAGGCATGTTACTGAAATCTCTGCTCAAATTCTTTTGATTTTTCAATATTGAAACAACTATCATACTTTTTGCTTAAGGGCTCTTCTGACACTTTATCATTAGGCATACTTTCTTCACCATCTTTTTTATTCAATAATAACTTGATATCACTTAATAATTTGATGTTAGAATTAATGATATATTGCTTTAAAACATCAACATGTACTTCAAGTTTTCCTTCAAGTGCTTGTCGATTATTGTATACCTATAATAAAGAAAGTAAAAGGAGATATAAATAAAATCATTCTCAGTAATAAAACATCTACAATACAGACAAAAATAAAGATCATAATACCTTCACAAATTTCACGTTAAATTTTCTCAACTCTTTTAGCAACTCTTCTTAAGCCTGACTACATCCATTTGCTGAATTTTCATTCAAAATAGCAATGATTTTTAAATTATAATCCCAAAAATTCAGCAACTGAATCCTTGCAATTTCCTCTTCAGATACAGTAATATTTGATTACTGCATTTTACCAGGGAAAAGTCAAAGAGGATATTACACTTAAAAATTGTATTACATTTGCATAATAAATCAAAACTGAATTATAATTGTATTAACAGAACCCCTAAAACAGAAACAAAAAGGATTACCTTGCATCTTGCAGGCTTGAACATCAGCTTCTCCAGCT
Organism: Capsicum annuum; assembly: GCF_002878395.1. NCBI lineage: Eukaryota > Viridiplantae > Streptophyta > Magnoliopsida > Solanales > Solanaceae > Capsicum > Capsicum annuum. Next base: position 124,936,145 of record NC_061121.1, on the reverse strand, counting down.
TCATTTGGCTTGGGGCTTCAACTATCACTTTTCGATTTAGTATTCTAGGAATCAACTTTTTATTACGAATAACAATATGTTCATCAACATGCAAATAACACTCGTAAATTCATATCTGAAGAGTTAATGAAAACCCCCCAATTCTATAGCATTGTGTAGTGATCAAAAGAGAGTGCCTCAAAATTTTTAACAAATCAAAATATACATCTACGCCCTATGAATACTCATTGAAAATATCGCTCTCAACTAAATAAACATATTTCTTATTGATTTCCCGCTCACTGTTCTCAGAAGAGAATAAAAATTCATCAATGAAGTAGAGAATAACAAACTTTGGAGCATTGGGTTGTTTGATCAATTTTTATTTTCAAACAAAGTTTTAAGCTGACTCTTTGAAACACTACTTTGTCCCGAAAAGTTTCATTCATCAACTGTGATGAAACCTCAGGACCATACACAAAACTGCAACTACCACTATATTTTAATTCCGTAACAATTTCAAACTCTCATAACTCAACTCATTGCTCCAGAATTGCCTAACGTATCACCACATTACATTAATGTACGTTCGCTTCAGTATTCACAAGTTTTGTAGGTGTATTCATTCAGAATGTTATATGGATGAATAAACGATTATCACCGTGTAGAGATGATTATATAGTAAGTGTAAGAGATATATAACAATAGTATTTGACATTGAAGCAATCATACGTGCTTAAAATAACAGGCAGAACAAAATAAAGTATAATAAGAGGACAATAAACGAATGCTGAGTTGGTTTTCAAACCATATACTTCAGTTAGTGATCCCCACGAGTAAAACGTTGAAACAATTATTCATGAATTTTGAAAAAAAAAATCACGAGAGGGTAGTTGTCAATTGTTTATGGTTGTGCTATTATAAAGACTTTTGTGTAATATTAAAAAAATTGGAGCTATATGTAATAAAAATAAAAGTTAGAATTGAAATTGGAAAAATTGTTTTCACTTTTCAGAAAATAATTTTAAAGTTGTTTTTGGAATATCTATGGCCAAACATCATAAATCTTATAAAGTGAAATTTTTTTCGAAAAAAAATGAATAATTTATATGGCCAAACGGCCTCTAAATAAAATAAAAACATTGGTTAAAGAATTTATTCTCATCGTTTCAAGCGAAAAAACAAAATAAAAGAAGCAATGAAACCCCACTCAACTTGTGTTCTCATCAGTTACTTACATCAATTACACAACGCCAAAAAAGAAAGCAACAATGATTTGAACATTTCCAAATAGTAATCCAGTCCCAGGTCACTTCACCATTATAGCACACCATTTGTTCTTCTGACAATCATTATTCATTCTTTCATTCATCTGAGAAAACAAAGAAGAAATGCTTCAACTATGCTCTAACCTCCATTTTTCTAACAAAATCTCAAAACGAACCTGGACTTTTCTCTTTATTCTCTTCATTCTAGCTTTCTTTACAACCCTCCACCATCACCAAAACGCAGCAGCAACTCATAAAAGTTCCAATTTCTACCTGGACACTTTCCTCTCTTCCGCCACTAACTACACCCTCGCTACTTACCTCCGTCACCTCACCCTCCACCCCCATCTTGCTGGTACCACCCCTTCCCTTCACACTGCTATTTACGTTAAATCCCATTTCCAATCCTTAAACCTTAAAACCCATGTAACTAACTACACTGTTCTCCTCTCATACCCTTTATTCTCTTCCGTTACTCTCCATTTCCCTAACGGCTCGGTCCTTGCTTTAACCTTGTCTGAACCGGGTTTTTCCTCCTCAACGGGCATCGTGAAGCCGTATCACGCTTATTCACCATCCGGGTCGGCGTACGGTAAACCGTGTTTTTTGAATTATGGGAGGGAAAAGGACTATATCACGGTCAGTGCGCATGGGGTGAAGGTTATGGGATGTATTGGGATAGTGCGGAGAGGTGGTGGTTTGTCAAGGAATGAGGTGGTGGAGAAGGCGGCGGTGCGTGGGGTGAAGGCGGTGTTGATGTTTACGGAGGGTGATGATGATCAGTTTGCAGGAGGGGTTGAAAGAGGAACAGTGATGGGTGGTTTAGGGGACCCACTAAGTCCAGGGTGGGGTGGGGTTGAAAATGGTGAGAAGTTGAAAGTAGATGACCCGCTAGTGATGCAAAGGTTTCCTAGTATACATTCATTGCCAATATCAATGATGTCAGCAGAGAGAATATTGACGTTACTCGAGGGAGCTGAGATGCCTTATGAATGGAGAAAGAGTATGAAATGTAGTACTAGTGGAAGACTTGGCCCTGGCCCGATAATGCTCAACTTTACCTACCAGGTTAATTGACCCCTCTTCGTCATGCTCCCTTTTTTTTGTTTCAAACTTCTTCATTTTGTCCTACACGTTGATTATGACTACTATTATTTGACGGTTTCTTGAATGATCCGTTATTTTAGTTCTAAAAAGGAACTTTTCTATTTTCTAGTGAAATGAGATGGATGCGGAGTTCTATTTTGAAGTGTTTGGATTTCACAAAGTTTATAATTTACTAATTTTGGTGAATTTCTTGATAGATGATGGTTAAAGATATCTTCTTTGTTGTCATGTGTACTTTTGGTAAAGAAAGATTACATTTCCAAATACTGCCTAAGCATCATTTTGGCGAAGTAATGAAATGACATTTGACCATAAGAAACATCTTGGATGTGGGGGTGGGTGGTTTGAGTAGGATAGTTCAGTCTCACCTTGAAGTTATGTTTATATATCGGGAGTAGCTAGGGAAAAGGGATGTCGGAGGGTCTGGGCTATCTTGTAATGGAAAGCTGAACCTGAATATTTACGTATATAGGTTGGCCTGAAGATGCTTATCTTTAGGCCATGGTTGACTTTTTGAATTTTACACAACTTGTAATGAGACTTCCCTCTGTAAATACTTGCTAGCAGTTTTGCTGCTGTTTCAGACAATATCCTTTACTAATTAAAAAAATAAAAAGATGCTTACCTTTTGTTATGATAGTTTGTGGCTGATTTAGTCATCGAGGTTTGATCAATTTGGCATGCAAAGGTAAGTTAGTTTGTGGCTGATCGAGTCATCGAGGTTTGATCAATTTGGCATGCTACGGTATGTATTTTATGATAAAATTTTAGCAAGTTTTTGAGGTACCTATGTCATTCTCATTCAACACAGGGGACCGTCAAAGCAATTGAGAAGTTCCATTTTGATTCTAAGTCAATTTGCATACCCTACCCTAGTTGGTTTTCTTTTGCTGTGAACTTTGCTGTCTCTGTTCAACTTCCAAGTTTCTCCACACACGGTGGTCTCCTAGGAGGACTTTCAAGATTTAGAACCAGTCTTCATGTTTGGTTGAGACCTTAGGTTGCTTCTTGGGCTTCTGGTAGCGATTGTTCTCAAAATGGGCTTTTACAATTAGCGAATAAAGCAAGTCTGCTTCTGCTGATTTAATCATGAAGTGTGCTCATGATGCTACAAAATAGAAAATCTTACAAAAATAATGATAACAAAAAAACAAGCAGCAGCAGAATAAGAAGAGAATTTCAATAAAATTCGCAATGATTCGAAGTCAAAAAGCCAGCAAACTACATTTTAACATATGGATGCTATCCTATGTAAACATATCTATTAACTTCTTTTTTGGGGTTCTTCCTGTTCGAGGTTGCCTTCTTCCAGTATTACAAAAGCAGGATGAAAGTTCAGTTGAGAATTTAAAATACGTGCCAAGTAGCTTGTCAAGAATTATTCTTTGAGAAGGTGCAACATAATCTATGCAATTCCTGGGGTGTTGACCACCTGCAAGCTGGACGTGATAATTTTCACCATGTCCTGAATATGTAGAATGTTTGATTCACTAGCTAGATTGAAATAGAAGATATGACCTTCTTTTAATATGCCAAACAAAAACACTGTAGGTAATTGTCTTCCAGTGTTTACTATGTTTCCTTTTATCCCAATAACTAACGATCCAACTAATCAAACATAAAAAATGAAAATCATATCCATATAATTTTACACTTCTCGTACCATCAATTGGTTGCTCATTGTTGTCAAACATTAGCTGGCTTGTCAAGCTGATCTAAGGTTGACTTTAGAAAAAAGAACATGAATTTCTAGAGTCTGGATTCTTTAAGTTGTCAAAAATTAAATGCAAGGTTTTTGATATTTTTTAGTTGCTTGATGACGTTCGTAAAACATGATGGCCAAGTTAGGAGAATTTTAGTGCATCAAGGGGGAGGATGGTACAGTATTGGTTGAGGATGCCCTCATTAGGAAGAGGTGACAGTCTTATTTCCGTAGAATTTTAAGGAGGACGAAGGTTTCGTGCTGGGGGACTTGGATAACTCAGATAGGTGTCGCGATTATGGTTGTTGTAGACGTATCAAGGTTGAGGAGGTCAAGGGGGCTATTCGTAGGATGCGTAGGGGCAGGGCGACTAGGCCAGACGAGATTCCAGTAGATTTTTTGAAGAGCACTGGCGGGGCAAGTTTGGAGTGGCTGACTAGGTTGTTTTAACATCGTTTTTAGGGCTGTGAAGATGTACGAAGCTTGGAGATGGTGTAAGATGATTCCATTATATAAGAACAAAGAGGACATTCAGAGTTGCAACAAATATAGGGGTATCAAGTTTTTGAGTCATACTATGAGGGTTTGGGAAAGGGTGGTAGAGTTGAGGCTGAGGAGGATCGTGATTATTTCTGAGAATTAGTTCGGTTTCATGCCAGGTTACTCGACTACTGAGTCACCTCGTGAGGAGATTAATGGAGTAGTTTTGGGAGAGGAAGGTCTTGCACATAGTGTTCATTGATCTTGAGAAGACATATGACAAAGTCCCCAGGGAGATTGTATGGAGGTGCTTGAAGGCTAGAGGGGTGCCCATGACGTACAATAGGTCGATTCAGGACTTGTATGACGGCGCGAAAACTCGTGTGAGGATGGTAGAAGGAGATTCGGAGCACTTTCCTATTTTGACAGGGTTGCATCAGGGGTTGACTCTTAGCCCATTTTTATTTGCCTTTGTGATGGATGTTTTGGCGCGTCGTATTCAAAGGGAGGTGCCTTGGTGTATGTTATTTGTTGATGATGTTGTATTGATTGATGAGATTCGGGGAGGAGTTAATGATAAGTTGGAGATTTGGAGACAGATTCTTGAGTCTAAAGAATTTCGGTTGAGCAGAACCAAGACAGAATACTTGGAATGTAAGTTTAGTAATTTGTCTCATGGGGCTAATGTGGTAGTGAAGTTGGATTCTCAGGCAATTCAGAAGAGAGGGGAATTGTGAGATTGACGAGGTTGCCACATATCGTAATGGTGCAGGGTGGTTAAAATGGAGGCTTGCATTGGGAGTCTTATGTGATAAGAAAGTGACTCTGAAACTTAAATGTAAGTTCTACAAAGTGGTAGTTCAACCATCTATATTGTATGGAGCGGAGTGTTGGCCAGTTAACAACTCCCACATTCAAAAGTTAAAGGTGATGGAGATGAGAATGTTGCGATGGACGTGTGGCTTTACTAGGAGAGATAGAGTTAGAAATGAGAATATTCAGGAGCAGGTGGGAGTGACTTTGGTGGACAAGATGTGGGAAGGGAGGTTATGTTGGTTCGGACATGTGATGAGGAGGTGCTCGGATGCTTCAGTACGGAGGTGTGAGAGGTTGGCTATGGATGATTTTAGGTGGGGTTGAGGTAAACTGAAGAAATATTGGAGAGAGGTGATTAGAAATGATATGGAGCAGTTATAACTTATAGAGGACATGACCCTTGATAGGAAGGTGTGGAGGACGCGGATTGGTGTAGAGGTTTAGTTGGTAGGAGTTCGTCCGTAACAATAAGGAAGAGTGCTTTGTCTGCGTCTGGAGTTTCTTGTTCGTGGTGTTTTGGTGATGTCCATGATTTTGAATAGATAGTTTATAGTATTATCTTGTGGTTATCTTGTTTCTTATATTCGCTAGCAGTGTGTTGTTCCATTTTGTTGTGTGCTTTTATGTTTTTTGTTTGTTATACTATTATCTGTCCTGAGCCGGGGTTCTATTGAAAACAACCTCTCTACTTTATCTGAGGATCCGAGGTAGTGGTATGGACTGTGTACACATAACCCTCCCCAGACCCCCCACTATGTGGGAATGCACCGAGTATGATGCTGTTGTGTTGTTAATTCTTATCTTAGTTGTACAAATCACATAATATGTGGCTGATTCATGCACAACATCTCTTAAATTGTAAAGTGTTAACGTGAGTGGTATACAACTATACCTAATTCCAGAGTTGTTATTAATGAAGAAACGATAAAAACTGTGATGTGATGAGGTAGCTTAATTACATAATTTATCACTCAGCTTTAACATTTTTCACTGAAAGTGGTTTGGGTGAAATCCCTCGGTTTTCCTTTGCTAATTTTCGGCAACTACTTTTTGATCTCCTCTCACTTCCTGCAAATCGCCGACACCGTCAATTGTTCACCGAAGGTCTCCGCCGTCACTCGCCTCCGTCACTTGCCGCCACGTCCTCCGAAATTAAAAAGTTCTCCGCTAATCCGATCACATTCTATTTCCAATTTCGGAAAGAAATTGTGCCACCTACCACCACACATCTCCGGTGGAGTACCCACCACTGAAGGACGCTTCCCGACTACCACCGACGACCAAATCTTGATTTTATTTTTCATCCACCCATCTTTCTTCTTGATTTTCTATGGCACTCACCACTAGCCAGCAAGAACCCGAAGCTTTAATCCGACGACCAGCGACCTAAGGAACTCACCGGACCACTGGAATTCATTAAAATTTGCCAACAAAATTAATTGTCTGCTTGTTCTCATCGAGTTCCAGATCGACCTGCCACAAAGTGACCCGTGCTATCTATGGATTCGACTGTTTATTGTCCAAGTTCTATCTTTCCTTCTTTGCTATTTTTGTTCTGGTTGTGATATTGATATTTGCGTGCGACTTTTCTTTAGTTTCCGAAAGTTATTTTGCTATGATTCTTGCTAGTTAGTAGTATAGTTTGTCGTATTGCATTTCTTGCAAAAATGATTGCTAGATTGTGTTATTGTTATTGTTATTGCTAGTAAGTAGTATAGTTACGTTCACTTCTGCCAATTGCGTGCTGATTTTTGTTATTAGTTATTGTAGTCGCCTTTTATGAATTTTTAGTATATTCACCCTTGCTAATTGCTTGCTGATTTTGTTATTAAAATTGATCACTGGATCTTAATAGTGGTTTTATTGCTTTGGGATACGTTGTTGATTCTTGATTTTTTCCTGTAGATTTTGTTTGTTTTCCTTAGCATATAATTGACACATCTTCACACGTCATTACTGATTTCTTTCATTATAAACACTTGTTTCTTTTGAAGCCTTGCCTATTTGTTTTTTAACCTTACCTATTTGCGCGTGTTCTTATTTTTCTCTTATTGAGTAGTGGCTTTGATGGTTGATGGTAGACTAGGGTCATGCCATAGGTCGGGGTTGGGGTCGGGATCGGGGTCCAAGGTGAGGTCGGGGTTAGGGTCAGGGATGAGCTCGGGCTTGGGGTGAAGGGTAGTAGGGTTAAGTGACATAAGGGAGCCTATAGGTTGGGAGTTGGGTCTTGGAACATAGGAACTCGTCAAGGTAAGTCCATAGAGCTTGTGAAGATTTTTAGGAAGAGGAGGATTAGTGTAGCTTGTGTCCAGGAGACCAAATGGACTAGGTCTAAGGCGAAGGATGTGGACGGGTATAAGTTATGGTACTCTGGTAGCATGAGGCATAGGAATGGGGTGGTATCTTAGTAGATGAATAACTTAAGGGGCAGTGGAGGCTAAGCAGGTCAACGATAGGTTGATGTTAATTAAGTTGGTCATTGAAAAGTCTACGTGGAACGTCATTAGTGCCTATGCTCCGCAAGTGAGTTTGGATGAGGAGGAGAAGAAGAGCTTTTGAGAGATTCTACATGAAGTGGTGAGAGGCGTTTCTAGCACCAAGAAGCTTTTTGTAGGAGGTGATTTCGATGGGCATATCGGGTCATTATCGAGAGGCTATGATGATGTGCGTGGAGGGTTCGATTTCGGAGAAAGGAATGAAGGAGGAGCCTCACTTTTTTATTTTGCTAGGATTTTGGTTTGGTGCTAGTGAATTCGATCTTCCCGAAGAAGGAGGAGCACCTTATTACCTTTTGTGGTTTGGTGGCCAAGACTCGGATAGATTTTTTGCTCCTTAGGAAGGGTTATAGAGTGCTATGTAAAGGCTGTAAGGTCATACCTAGAGAGATTCATTTGACCAAATATAAGCTTTTGATGATGGAATTGGGAATCCAGAAGGGCAGAAAGAAGAGGGTTGTGAAGGATCGACCCAGGATTAAGTGGGGTAGCTTGACTTTGGCCAGTGCTTTGGAGATAGGGGAGAAGTTGATTACTAAGGGGGCTTGGGAGAGTAGAGAAGATGTGGATAGTATGTGGGAGATGACTGCTAGTTGCATCAAGGAGATTGCTAGAGAGGTATTGGGTGTCTCTAGAGGTCTATCGGGCAAGCACCGAGGGGACTGGTGGTGGAACGAAGAAGTTAATAGTAAGATGGAGACTAAGAAGGTGGCTTATACGAAGTTGATGGAGAGCAAGGATGACGAGGAGAAGTGGACAAATAGGGAGAATTATAAGTTAGCTAGGAAAGAAGCTAAGTTAGCAGTTACAACGGCTAAGACAACTTTCAAGAGCTTGTATGCGGCTTTAGAGGAGAAAGGTGGGGATAAGAAGTTGTATACGCTGACCAAGGGTAGGGAGCGGAGGGCTCGTGACCTTAACGAAGTGAAGTGCATCAAAGGTGGGGATAAGAAGTTGTATAAGCTAACCAAGGGTAGGAGTGGAGGGCTCGTGACCTTAACGAAGTGAAGTGCATCAAAGGTGAGGAACACCCTCATTAGGAGGAGGTGACAACCTTATTTTCGTAGACTTTTGAATAAGGAGATGGACGAAGGTTTATTGCTGGGGGACTTGAAGCACTCAGAGAGGTGTCGCAGTTACGGTTATTGTAGGCGCATTAAGGTTGAGGAGGTCAAGGATGCTAGTTGCAGGATGCGTAGGGGTAAGGTGACTAGGCCTAACGAGATTTCAGTGAATTTTTGGAAGAGCACTAGCAGGGCAGGTATGGAGTGTCTGACAAGGTTGTTTAACATCATTTTTAGGACGACGAAGATGATAGTAGCTTAGAGATGGAGTACGATGATTCCTTTATGGGACATTCAGAGTTGCAACAACTATAAGGGTATCAAGTTGTTGAGTCATACTATGAAGTTTTGGAAAAAAATGGTATAGTTAAGGCTGAGGAGGATCGTGACTATTTTCAAGAATTAGTTTGGTTTCATACCAGGTCGCTTGACTATTGAAGTTATTCATCTTGTGAGGAGATTAGTGGAGCAGTATTAGGAGAGGAAGGACTTGCACATGGAGTTCAGCGATCTTGAGAAGACATACAACAAAGTCTCCGGGGAGGTTTTGTGGTGGTGCTTGGAGGTTAAAGGTGTGCCAGTGGCGTACACTAGATCGATTTTGGACATGTACGATAGAGTGAAGACTCGTGTGAGGATAGTAGGAAGAGATTCAAAGCACTTTCCTGTTTTGATTGGGTTGCACCAGGTCTCGACTCTTAGTTCATTTTTATTCACCTGGGTGATGGATGTATTGACATGACATATTCAAGGTGAGATGCTTTGGTGTATGTTATTTGTTAATGTTGTGTTTGTCGACGAGACTCGGGGAGTAATTGATGATAAGTTGGAGGTTTGGAGATAGACCCTAGAGTCTAAAGGGTTTAGGTTGAGGAGGATCAAGATGGAGTACTTAAAGCGTAAGTTCAGTGATTTGATGCATGAGGCTGACGTGGTAGTGGAGATGAATTCTCAGGCCATTCGGTATAGAGATAATTTCTAGTATCTTGGGCCTATGATTTAGGGGAATAGAGAAATTGATGAGGATGTCATGCATCCTATCGGTGCAAGATGGTGAAATGGAGGCTCGCTTTGGGAGTCTTGTGTGGTAAGAAGATGCCTCCTAAGCTTAAAGGTAAGTTCTACGAGTGGTAGTTCGACCGACTATGTCGTATGGAGTGGAGTGTTGGCCAATTAAGAACTCCCACGTCCAAAAGAAAAAGGTGATAGAGATGAGGATGTTGAGATGAATGTGCAGACTTACTAGGAGGGATAGGGTTAGAAATGAGATTATTTGAGAGAAGGTGAGAGTGCCTTTGGTGTAAGACAAGATGCGGGAAGTGAGGTTGAGATGGTTTGGACATGTGATGAGGCGATGCACGGATGCCCCAGTACGGAGGTGTGAGAGGCTCGCTATGGATGGTTTCAGACGAGGTAGAGTTAGGCCAAAGAAATATTGGAGGGAAGTGATTAATCATGATATGGAGCAGCTACGACTTACCGTGGATATGATCCTTGATAGGAAGATGTGAAGGACGTGGATTAGGGTAGAGGGTTAGTGGGTAGGATTGTGTCTTGTTTCTATTCATGGTGTTTTAGTGATATTTGTGATTTCGGATAGATAGTTCATAGTATTACTATTATCTAGTGGTGTTTTTGTTGTTTATTTTTATATTTTCTGCTTGTTATATTGTTATTTGTCATGAGCCGGGGGTATTGGAAACAACCTCTCTACTCCATCTGAGATTGTGGTATGGATTGCGTACACTTTATATTCCCCAGACCCCATTGTGTGGGAATACATAGGGTATGTTGTTGTTGTTGTTGTTATCACCCAGCTTTGAAAGTTGAAATATTCAAATCTTAGAGATATAGATTCAGAGTTCTGATACCTCAAATTATCAAATATGTATTAATGTAGTTAGTACAAGCAAGATCCTTGCATGAATAACTTAATGCTACACAAATGTTCCATCAATAATTAGCTTTTCCTGTGTCTTCCTGATAAGTTGAAAGGAAGACCGAGCAGAACGATGTCTGATTTTCTGTAATCGAATGTTACATATATTTTTCACCATAATAAGCCACTAGTTATTTCAATTTTTGAGTTGACTCTGTCGAGTTTTGCATTTAGTTACTGTAGTAATTTTAGTTTAACAAATTGTTTAGCTACAATGAATTTAAATTTCGAATTTTAGATTAGGTTGTTTTAGTTGTTGAGAAATTTTAGATTATTTTGAAATTCAAATTATGCTGATTTTTTTTGTTTTATGTTGGCTATTTAAAGCCCCTCAATGCTTAATAAACTTATTGGAAAGCCATTGAAAGCTTATTGAAAGCTTGAAAGTCATTTCAATCCAAAGAGAGTCATTTTAATCCCTTTTCGCTGCCCCATTTTTTTTTAAGAAAACAACAGTGGTATCAAGAGCTTTATTGATCTTACGGGATCTGTGAATTCTTCCAAAGCGCTACCATATCATTTTTAACCCGTAAGGGCCACCTTTTTTAACCCGTTAGGGCTACCCATTTTAACCCGTCAGGGCTACCATTTTCAACCCGTACTTATTTTCAAAGCGTTGGGCTATTTTTAACCAAAAAGATGTCAAGCAGTAGTCTCTCTTTGAATGCCCCAAAAATTTTCATAGACAAAAATAATCAAATTTGTTCTGTGAAAAAATCATATCTTGAAACCTATGCTTTATGTGATGTTGAGATGAAAGAAAAATTCTTACAATATTTTATGAAGCCTATGAAAGCTCTTTCAAACAAGACAAGATTGTTGATGTTGTTCTTTAAGCACAAAACCAAAAGAAGAAAAAAGAAAGTCCAAATTCAAAAAAGAAAAAGATCAAGAAAAATTCAGATCAATTGCAAGAGCACAAATCGAGGAGGAACAACTTTTAAATTGTAATAACTAAAGCAAAGGAGGAGTGTTGAGTTTTGCATTTAGTAATTTTAGTTTAACAAATTATTTAGTTACAATGAAATTAAATTTTAAATTTTAGATTAGGTTGTTTTAGTTGTTGAGAAATTTTAGATTATTTTGAAATTCAAATTATGCTGATTTGTTTGTTTTATGTTGGCTATTTAAAGCCCTTCAATGCTCAATAAACTTATTGGAAAGCCATTGAAAGCTTGAAAGTCATTTCAATCCAAAGAGAGTCATTTTAACCCCTTTTCGCTGTCCCATCTTTTTAAGAAAAAACAAGAGACTCTTTCACCTAGTTAGGAGAGTTGTTTTTAATAAGAGAGGAGGATCCTTTGGAGAGCATGGTCCTCCAGATGAGAAAGCTACAGTTTATGGAAATAATCTTAATGTTAACATTCTTTTCAAATAAGCCGTGTCACGTTCTTTTCCTACGTTACCCAGAATGTATCAACTTTTTTCTCGAAGAAAATGTCTTTCACCAAGCAGATAAGTGTTTTTCCAATGTCATGTACTAACTAGGTATAGTAGGACCCACTTTATACTTGATAGAAGTTCACATTTCTCAAGGAGTTCATGCTTTCCCTTTGGATTTACTCATTTAAATAGCATGGATTTCAATTCTTGCTTTAATAGATGCTTTTGTTCAAATTTGGTCGTAACAGTCTCCAATTATGCCAAGGCGTATCTGTTTTCTTACCAAAAGAAGCTACCCAGAATGTATCAACTTTTTTCTCGAAGAAAATGTCTTTCACCAAGCAGATAAGTGTTTTTCCAATGTCATGTACTAACTAGGTATAGTAGGACCCACTTTATACTTTATAGAACTTCACATTTCTCAAGGAGTTTATGCTTTCTCTTTGGATTTACTCATTTAAATAGCATGGATTTCAATTCTTACTTTAATAGATGCTTTTGTTCAAATTTGGTCGTAATAGTCTCCAATTATGCAAGGCGTATCTATTTTCTTACCAAAAGAAGCGGGTGTTTTATTGTCAGATTCTGCTAGGAGCGAGTTACTTGTTACAGCTGCCTCAACTGTTGCGTCACCTCTACTACTTTCATTATCAATACGAATATTCATAATAGTTATTTCCAAGTTTACAAGTGTAGCTTAGTGGTCGATAAAGTAGGTTGAGAACCATGAGGTTTTAGGTCCAATTTCTAGCGGATGCAAAATCACCAAGTGGTTTTTTCCCATCTGTCCAAGCAGTACGTGTGTTGGCCCTGTGGAATTAGTTGAGGTGCTGTCCAGCTGACCCCGACACCACAGTTATCAAAAAAATTACCTATTGCCAAGTTCAGAATTATGTGATTTCTCAAAGATTCTAACATTTCCACGAATGTTGTGAAGTGCTTGAAAGGTTAAATATATTTTTTGGTTGATAGAAAGGAGAAGTTGCTTCTGATACTTCTTTTTTGGAGAGGTAACACGCACACACCCCAGGGAACTACACCTAAAGTATACTCCAGTAATAATTACAATTAGTCGTCAGAACTGCAAAACCTGCTACTTATCTACTTGTAAGCATTCTAGAACACAAGAAATGTCCTCGACTTCTAAAGGATATTCATGTTTATACCAAAAGAAAGTTGCTCCTGATAGTTATTTCTCCATTATCACACAATGGTTATTTAGATCGGCATTTTAAAAGACATTCTTTAGTGTCCCTGAGTCTAGCATGCATGAGTCGATATATTAGGAAAGTCATATTGGTCAAAGGATTTTTTTTTTTTCTATATTGAACATCTCCTTCTCTCAGTTGTTTAATCCCATCTTTGAAGAGATGTGCAGTTTGTCAGTTTCATCAAATAAATAGATCCTTTTTGCAACTTTCACCTGTTAATTTTCTTGAAAAATCTAACTTAATTCTGCAGCGTGTGAATTCATGTAACCATTAGCTTTAATTGAGTCTTTTCAACTTTATTTTGCTTTGTGTATTCTCTGACAAATAAAATATTAAGATCCACATCATCTCTCATATTGACATTCTTGTTGCCTTGTTTCATTTTCTCTATTATAAATGTCTTTCTAATTTCTGTAATGATTGAGAGTATTCAAAAAGTTAATATAAGTATTTTACTATATTTTTTTATAGAAGTGTTTAACAACTAAAGTTTCCCAACAAAATGATGAACTTACAGGTCACTCAAAACCAGGTTAGGGCAGAAATTTATTGAAGTGTTTCTGCATTATTTCTGATTTCAGGGTGAGAGAAAGATAGCAACAGTTCATAATGTTTTTGCTGTCGTAAAGGGATCAGAAGAGCCCGATCGTTTTGTACTTCTTGGAAACCATAGAGATGCATGGACTTATGGAGCAGTTGACCCCAATAGTGGAACTGCTGCCCTGCTTGACATTGCTCGTAGATATGCTCTTCTCATGCGTTTGGGTTGGAATCCTCGAAGAACAATCATTTTCTGCAGTTGGGATGCAGAGGAGTTTGGGATGGTAGGTAATGTTCTATCTCTAGGGGTCATCACCATGTTTTACCGTCTGATGGTAGGATCAGGTGCAACTAGAACATACTGGGAGTTATTTTCCATTTTTGGAATTGAGTATGCTAATTCAATGAAATAGGCGTATGATTCTCTTTAATAACTTCATGTTCTGCTATTGAACAAGAATTTTACGTCGATGCAGCCCATAAATCTGGCTGGATGATTAAACGGTAGGATTGGCCATAAAATATAAAATTATTAAGTGGCTGTAGTCTATAAGCCTTTGTGCATGTTTTATGGCATTGGGCTATTTAACATTAGTGCATAATAGCCCATCACAGATATTCTAGAACGTGATTCTGGCTAATGTAATATTAGACATCAAAACCTCACCGGGCAGAGGTTGATTCTTGTCTACTTTCTCAAAGCTACCAGGGTTATTCTAATGATCTTTACTTTTATTTTGCACTCATCTTGTTCTTTCTTCATGGATCCAGATTGGATCGACTGAGTGGGTTGAGCAGAATCTTCTCAACCTTGGTTCTAAATCTGTGGCCTATCTAAATGTGGATTGTGCAGTTCAAGGCCCTGGGTTTTTTCCCAGTACCACTCCTCAGTTTGACAATCTGCTTACAGAGATCACCAAGAAGGTAAGCCTGCTGTGCTGCTAGTTGGTGGAAGTTTTACACAATGATGCCTTTTTATCTGATGTTTTAGCGAATTCTATTTGATTTGCTGGATAAGGTTACTGACCCAGACTCAGAGGGCATGACTGTTTATGAAAGATGGACAGCTTCTAATAGAGGTATCAAGGTAAGTTTCTCATGCTTTCTTTTTCTTTATTTCCTTAAACAATCTTTCATCAAGCAAATTACAAGTGTAGCGTATACCATAAAAATAGAACTAAGAAGATACTTCCCGATTGATTAGAATTTTATAAAAGAAGGTGGTCAAGATTACTTATATCTAAAGGGAAGTTCCGGATGAAGAATTTTAGGCACATATGGCTATATGTTATAGCAAAAAATAAAACTTCTAAGCTAATCAAAGAAAACAGAAAAAGGACATTCATATTTTCTTTTGGGCTTTGCATACAAGTTTATATTCTGAGAGTTGTAGCACATGAGAAAAAACTTCTATATATGAGAGTTGTACCAAATCGAGGACATGGCCTTAGATAAAAAGTTGTGGAGGCATGGATTAGGGTAGGAGGTTAATTAGATGGTTGAGCGTTGTCTTTCTTATTCTAGAGTAGGAGGTTGGTTAGATAGTTGAGCGTTGTCTCGCTTATTCTTCTTTACTATTAGCCATACTGTGAGTTATATTTCTCTTATAGTTTCTTGTGCTTTGGGTTTGGTTATTAGCTGTGGTTCTTATACTTCGACTATCATCGTGTCTTATTATGACTATTGTTTCGGATGATTTGTCAACGTGTCTATAGTATTTTGCCATGACTATCTTCATTTCCGTTATTTCTTTCTCTATACTGCTTTGGACTATTTTTTTGCTTGAGTCTAGGGTCTATCGGAAACAACCGCTATTTGGGTGAACCCTCTAACTATTCATACTTGCGAATATTTGGGTGTCCAACATCGTCCAACTTTTTATCATGTTAATGAAGGAAAGCTTGAACCAAGGGCTAGGAAGGTCATATTCGTAGGATATGTGGATGGAGTAAAAGGGTACAAACTTTGGTGTATGTCCTTACTCAAATTTGTAGTTAGTAGAGATGTTACCTTCGATGAATCCTCTATATTTGATCCTTGTAAAGTTTTTATGGAGTTATCAGGAAACGAGAACAACGAGCAAATGGAGCTATCGGTGGAGCTTACCAAGGAGAAGGATCAAGAGACTCAAGTTGATAAGTCAAAAGATACAGATCTTGAAGAACTTGTTGTCAATGAACCATACACAATTGTGAAGGGAAGGGACAAAAGGCAATTACGAAAATCGAAATGCCTTATGGAGCAATCAAATCTGACTGCATATGCATTCATAGCTGCAGAAGAAGAGATTAAGGATCTTGAGCCCTTCTTGTATGTTGAAGCAACTTCTTGCAAGGATGCTGCACAATGGTGGTTAGCCATGAATAAATAGATAGAGTCTCTCCACAAGAATCAAACATGGGTCTAAGTTGAAAGGCCAAAGGGGAAGAGGATAGTTGGATGCAAATGGATCTACAAAAAGAAAGGAAATTCCAGAAGTGGAAGATGGTAGGTTTAAGCGAGATTGGTTGCAAAGGGTTTCAGTCCGAAAGAGGGAATTGACTACAATGAGATTTTCTCTCTGAGCGTGAAGCATAGCTCAATTCATATGCTACTAGCATTGGTTGCCTAATTTGACTTGGAGCTTCGACAACTTGATGTCAAAACTACTTTCTTGCATGGTGATCTAGAAGAGACAATCCATATGGATCAGCCTGAAGGTTTCCTAGCTGTGAGGGAAAAGAATATCATGTATGCCAACTATAGAAGTCTTTATATGGTTTGAAGTAATCCCCTAGACAGTGGTACAAGAGGTTTGATGCATTCATAACTACACATGGAATCTCAAGGAGTGCATTTGATAGCTATGTGTATCACAAGAAGATGTCTGGTAACTCTATGATTTATTACTGTTGTATGTTGATGCTATGCTTATTGCTGCTAACAGCATCACAGATATAAATGCTTTGAAGAAACTGTTGAGCAAGGAATATGACATGAAGGATTTGGGAGCTGCAAGAAAAATCCTTGGAATGGAGAAGAAGACGGTCTTGTACATCATTCTCAGAAGAGGTACATTGAAAAGGTTCTTGAGAGATTCAATATGCATATGAGCAAGCATGTAAGTACACTGTTAGCTCCTTATTTTAAACTTTCAGAGTTACAAATGCCGCAGTTTGAGGATGAAGTGGAGCATATGTCAAATGTTCCTTATGGTAGGTATCATTATGTATGCTATGGTATGCAAACATCCAGATATTGCTCAATCTGTAAGTGTGTTAAGCAGGTACAGAAAGAAGCATTAGGAATCTGTCAAGTGGATATTGAGATATCTCAAAAGAGCTTCTGATTTTGGCCTAATCTTTTGAAAAAGTGAAGGTATCTCAGTTCTTAGTTATATGAATTCTGAATATGCAACGGATCTTGATAGAAGAAGGTCCCTAGCTAGATACATCTTTACTCTTGTTGGCAGTGTCATTAGTTGGAAATTGACTTTACAGTCGATTGTCGCTTTGTCTACAACAGAGACAGAACATATGGTAGCAACGAAGGCATTGAAAGAAGCTATCTGGTTGAAAAGTTTGGTGGCAAAATTGAGTTTGGTTCAGCTAGAATCAACTCTAACGTGTGATAGTCAAAGTGCTATTCATTTGATTAAAACTCAAAGATTTCATGAGCACACCCAACAAATTGATGTTAGATTCATTTCATTTGTGATGTCATTGAAGAGGGAACTATCATGGTTGTGAACGTTATCACGACGATAACGCTGCAGACATGTTGACCAAGATAGTCCCACTTGCCATGTTTGCACATTGCAAGGACTTGGCGGGGTTATGCATCAACTGATGCAACTCCGAGAGAACAACTGCTAGATAGAGCTAGTATGTTCAACAAAAGTTTGATTCTTCTTGTTCTTTACGACGGCCAGTAAGCTTAGAAATTTTGTCGGGTGTTTTTCATATGCATGCTTGAAAACGCAAACGAAGGTGGAAGGTGGAGATTGAAAGAGTTGGTTTTGGTTTTTTATGGATTATAATCCATGTGGAAGAAAATCCTCTGTGCCAAATTACTTGGCTAGGAAGTAAACTTGGAGAGCAAGCAAAACTTGTGGAGGACAAATTTTGTATTATTTTTCCTTTTCTTATTTTGTGCTTAGAGGCCAAGTTTTGATACTTGGAGCCCAAGTTTGGCTATCTATAAAAGGATGGTCATTCTTCATTGTAAAACCATCCCAAAATTCATAGTTATCCATTGCAAGAGTAGAGAGTTAAGAGAGCAATTCTCTTGTGTGTGATTGAGATCTCTCCCCTTTTTTTATTAATATAAAGGCAATTGTTCTCTGGTGGATGCAATATCATTTGATCCGAACCACGTTAAATCTTGTGTTCTTTCTCTTGTTCTTTATTTCACGTTTCTGCTAACAATGTTGTTGTTGCAAATATAATGCATTGGCTCGTAAAGTCATCATTTCTCATGTCAGTATTTCTTATATAAATTTATAATAGCTACTTTATTGGCATAATTCAATGATATCCATAACTATATGAACATTTACAAGAAGAATGTTTAATTTAGTTTCATAATGAAATGACCAGTTTAAATATGTCATAATGTTAAATTGACAGAATTGGATATAGATTGATCTTAGAAAAAAAGGACATACAGTGATCCTTTTAAAAAAGAGGGGATGGGAATGATTACATTTGTATTTCTTCATTAGTATAAGACGCATCTAATAGTTAAGAAAGTACATTTTAAACATTTTAAATGGACTAAAGTTTTAAGGAACCAGAAACTACAACAGAGAAAGAAACAAAAATTATTATAAATTTATGTCGCAAAGAAATTAATTGCAGAAGTAATGCAAAAGTTAGTGTTGTTTGTGAGGGGATTCAAAACAACCAAAATTAGCGTTGTTGCCTGGTTAGCGAACAACTATTTTGCTGTTAACTTCTTAAAATCATTTAACCCACATTTAACCAGTTTTTCACTTGTTTAATTGTTTGTTGAAATGGGTTAACCTGGTGAGCAATGCTCAGGTCATTCAAAAAAGTAGTAGTTTCAAGTACCTTGGGTCTATTATCCAGGGTAATGGAGATATTGACGAGGTTGTCACCCACTGTATTGTAGCAGGGTGGATGAAATGTAGTCTCTCCTCTGGAGTCTTGTGTGATATGATTGTGCCTTCTAAACTTAGAGGTAAGTTCTACAAAGTGGAGGTTAGACCAACGATATTGTATGAGGCGGAGCGTTGGCCTGGCAAGAACTCTCACATCCGAATGATGAAGGTGGCGGAGATGAGGAGGCTGTGGCGGATGTGTGGGTTTACTAGGAGAGGTAAGATTATAAATAAGGTTATTGAGATGAGGTAAGAGTAACTTCGGTGGAGGACAAGATGCGAGAAGTAAGATTGAGATGGTTTGATTATGTGATGATGAGGAGCACAGACACCTTAGTGCGGAGGTGTGAGAGGTTGGCTATGAATGGATTTAAGAGAGCTAGGGGTAGGGGTAGATCGAAGAAATGTTGGAGAAAGGTGATTAGACATGACATGGGGCAGTTATCGCTTACCGAGGACATAACCCAAGATACAAAGATGTGGACGCCGCGAATTAAGATAGAAGGTTAGTAGGAAGGAGTGTGTCCATGCTGGGAGGTAGGAGTGTTGTGTTTTGTGGTCCGTACTAGTAGTCGTAGTGCTAAGCTTGTAGTGTCGTGTTCTTGGAGTTTAGTGATATTTGTGTGTTTCAAGTAGATCGATTGTAGTATTATTTTGTGGTAGTCTTGTTTATCATATTATCTGTTAATCATATTATCGGGGGACACAAGCATTGTGCTGGAGGACTTGGAACACTTAGGGGTCATTTGGTAGGCCGTATTAGGAGAAATAGTCCATGTATTAAGTGTGGTATTAATTAATACTATGTTTGGTAGGATTTTGAACCAATGTATTACTAATACCATGTATTAGTTATACAACCTACATGGTATTATAGGGTATATTACTAATACTTCACATATGGTGGTATTAGTAATACATGGGTTTTAATACCATGGGATTAGTATGTATAAAGACAAGAATATCCCTCAAATTCTTTTAAATGTTTTTTTATTTTCTTAATTTTATTTTTTATATTTGTACTAATAAATTTATTCAAATAAATTAGTTTACAAATTTTATTATTATTTACAAAAATGTCCTTAAATTTCCTTAATTTTTTTCTAAATCTTTTTCAATTTATTCAATATGAGTTACTTCTTTTCAATTTATCAAAATAATACTATCCCTCCAAATAATTTTAGTTATAAAAAAAACTACTCCATTAACTCAAAAAAATATTTATTGGTCAAAATCCGAAAACAAATTGCATACAAGCTTTAATTTTGTAAATAGGATATCCATAAATAAAATAATTTTTCTACTTAGTTTTAACACTCTATAGAATACAATTTTATTTTAATAATGATTTTATCGTCTCATCCAAAAGTTATACGTACCTCCCTCCAACTTAAAAACAACACAAAGTGGGAACAACAAGCAAATGATGAACAAACAAAGAAAAGATAATAAAAAACTAATTTTTGTAAGTGAATGATTAAATCTTGAAATTTTAAAGCAAATAATTAGTTATATTGTTAAATTTTTAAATTATAAAAAAAGAATAATAAACTATTGCAAAAAAAAATACACAAGTTATATTATGTCGAGGGTATTTTTGTAAACAAACAATATTCTTTTTAAAATATAACAATACATATTGCTTTTAATACATCAAACCAAACACTGCATAAAAAATAATCCCAGTATTACTAGTCCTTGCACTACTAATCCCAGTATTACTAATACAACATATTCAGTATTATCTTAAACACTCTACCAAACGAGTCCTTAGAGGCATCGTGATTATAGTTATTGTAGGCGTATTAAGGTTAAGGAGGTTAGAGGTGATATTCATAGGATGCATAGGGTTAGAGTGACTAGGCTAGATGAGATTCCCGTGGATTTTGAAAGAGCACGGGCGGTGCAGGTATGGAGTGGTTAACTTAGTTGTTTAATGTTATTTTCTGGACAACAAAGATGCTCGAAGCTTGGAGATTGAGTACGATGATTCCTTTGTACAAGAACAAGGGTGCCGTTTAAGATTGCAACAACTATAGGGGTATTAAGTTGTTGAGTCACACTATGAAGGTTTGGGAAAGGGGTGGTGGAGTTGAGGTTGAGGAGGACCATGACTATTTCTGAT
This sequence comes from Capsicum annuum, assembly GCF_002878395.1. Lineage (NCBI taxonomy): Eukaryota > Viridiplantae > Streptophyta > Magnoliopsida > Solanales > Solanaceae > Capsicum > Capsicum annuum. The sequence goes on along the minus strand of NC_061121.1, from coordinate 124,914,935 downwards.
AATCAGTTCAAATTCATGCCCGAACGCTCGACTACGAAAGCCATTCATCTCGTTAGGAGACTGGTGGAGCAATATTAGGTGAGCAAGAAGGACTTAAACATGGTGTTCATCGATCTAGAGAAGGCTATGACAAAGTCCCTAGGGAGGTTCTACGCAGGTGCTTGGAGGCTAGAGGTGTTCCTATGGCGTACACTAGGTCAATTAAGGAAATGTTAAATGGAGCTAAGACTCGTGTAAGAACTGTGTGGGAGAAGATTTGGAGCACTTTCCCATATTGATAGGGTTGCACTAAGGATCGTCCCTTAGCCTAGTTTTATTTTCCTTGGTGATGGATGTTTCAACGCTGCAAGTTCAAGATGAGGTGCCTTAGTGTAAGTTATTTACAGACGACAGTTTTGATTGACGAGACCCGCAGAGGATTTAATGCTAAGTTGGAGGTTTGGAGGCAAAACCTACAGTCTAAAGGATTTAGGTTCAGTAGGCGCAAGACGGAATATCAGGAGTGTTAGTTTAGTGAGGGGACACATGAAACAAACGTGGTAGTGAAGCTTGATACTCAAGCCATTTCAAAGAGAGATAGTTTCAAGTATCTTGGGTCTATGATACAGGAAAATGGTGAGATTGACGAGGAAATCACACATGGTATTGGTGTAGGATGGGTGAAATGGTGGCTCACATTTAGAGTCTTGTTCGATAAAAAGGTGCCACCTCGACTTAAAGGCAAATTCTATAGAGTGGTGGTCATGACCAGCTATGTTGTATGGGGCGGAGTGTTGGCTAGTTAAGAACTCTCATATTCATAAGGTGAAGGTGGCGGAGATGAGGATGCTACGTGGGATGTGTGGGGTTACTAGGATGGATAGGATCATAAATGAGGTTATACGTGACAAAGTGGGAGCGACTTCGGTAGAAGACAAGATGCGTGAAGCAAGGTTGAGATGGTTTGGGCATGTAATGAGGAGGGGTACGGATGCCCCAATGCGGAGGTGCGAGAGATTGGCTATGGATGAATTCAGGCGAGGTAGAGGTAGACCGAAGAAATATTGGAGGGAGATGCTTAGACATGACATAGAACAGTTACAGCTTACCGAGGACATGACTCTAGATAGGAAGAAGATGTTGAGGACGCGCATTAGAGTAGAAGGTCAGTAATGAGGAGGTGTACGGATGCCCCAATGAGGAGGTGCGGGAGATTGGCTATGGATGGATTCAGGCGAGGTAGAGGTAGACCAAAGACATATTGAAGGGAGATGCTTAGACATGATGTGGAACAGTTACAACTTACTGAGGACGTGACTCTAGATAGGAAGATGTGGATGACATGTATTAGAGTAGAAGGTCAGCAGGATGGGTCTAGTTGTTGTAGCATTTCACGGGTAGTATCTTGTTCTTGGAGTTTTTGGGTGTGATTTGTGGTTTCAGGTAGATTGCTACTTTCTGTTGTTTTGTTACTGTCTGTTATTTTGTTACTACCTTTTGTTTCTTATTCTTCTATTATGTTTTTTCCTACGCTGTTTGGTATCGAGCCGGGTCTATCAGAAACAACCTCTTGACCTCACCTCTGAAGTAGTGGTACGGACTGCGTACATAATACCCTCCTCCCCAGTCCCCACTATATGTGAGTATATTGGGTTTGTTGTTGTTGTTCGGTACTACTATTGTTTCTTGCTTTTATACTACATCTTTTCTAGGCTGTTTTTGTCTTGAGCTGGGGGTTTATCGGAAACAATCTCTCTACCTCACCTCTGAGGTTGTAATACAGACTGCGTACACTCAACCCTCCCCTGACCCCACTTTGTGGGAATATACTAGGTTGTTGTGGGTTTTTTTTTTGTGTGTGTGGGTGGGGGGGTCAAACAAATTGGGGAATTTTGCCACCAACGGCGCACACATATGTATATATTTTGTAACCGGTGTCACATTCTTTATAGGTAAAAAAATGTGAACAAAATAATAAATTATTATCATGATATCATTTTTTTAAAGAGAGAATTCAAAAAATTACTAAACTCTCTACTATGAGTTTTTATCTTTCGAAATGTATCCAGAATAGCTTCATTAAAAGTACTAACAACTAAATATGTCCTTTTCTGAACTACTTTGATTTTATTTATTGTCAACTAAACAACCAAATCGGTTTTAGTTCAAATGGTTTGATTGCTCCTTAGATTTTTAGAGGCTAGTCGTTGGATTCTCAATAACAATCTCCAAAATGACAAAAACGTATGACAGCTGCTGGTCGGATTTGAACTCGCGAGCTCTACTAGTGATTTTCCATGCTTAACCAACAGATCAGTTAGCCTTTTCTTCTCAAATGGCATTGTTTGTCTTTTTATTAGAGAGAACTTGGTTTTGCTTATATCTATGTATATATATTCTGTAAAAAAGTTTCCGAAGAAGCGGTGACACCGCTGCTTATAATGTGGCTCCCCCCTGTTTTCCACTACTAAGTTTGAAGCATTTTAAAAATGTTTAGTGACTTCAGATTTGGTTGAGCAATTGTCCCTAATTGCAAGTCTTTGCATTTGGAAAGAGTTCTTTATCCTCCGTAAAAAGCATTTTGTAGGAGAATGAAATGTATGGTACCTATAATCTAAGTTGTGCGGACTCTTCACTTTGGATGCCGCACCTGTGTCGGATTCTCCAAAAATACACTAGTTGTGGAGAACACGACACGCACCCGTTGACATTTTTGAAGAGTCCGAGCAACATAGCCTATAATAAGATGCCCCTTGTAACTAGTTCTACCTAAACTTCTGTTTCTTCCTTGGTTTCTGGCATGGACAAATGAGGGATACTCTTGCATCCATTTGCTTCCATGATTTATTGGCCGGTTTATCTGCTCTTCTGTACTTTTCTTTGCTTCATGCAAGTGTGATGGTCTTTGCATTTGCAGATTCAACGGCTTAGTGGAGTAGATTCAGACTTCTCCCCATTTTTGCACCATGCAGGTGTTCCTTCTGTTGATCTGTACTATGGCAGAGGTACTGTGCTACCATTCTTAGCTAAACCCGACCAAACTCAAAATCACCCACACAATGGGATTTCAGTGCATCCAAGGTACATTGTGCCTCATATATTCTTTAATGATTTCGTTGTTCTCTGGCAGATTTTCCAGTTTATCACACAGCATTTGATTCCTACAACTGGATGGTAAATTTTGGGGATCCATTCTTTCAGCGGCATGTGGCAGGTAGTTACTTATTTTCTGTCTCTTCTTTTGGCGGCATGTGGAAGGTAGTTATAAATGTAGCTTTAAATGTTTCTGTAGCTTATTGAAAGCTACTGACTTCATATATATGTTAAGACACATTTATTTAACATTAAAGATATTTCTTAATATCTAAAATTGCATATGTTTGATCTACATCGATACAGGTTTTTTAGGGTTTTACTTTTTGTTTTTGCTTTTTCACATAATGATATAGAGATGACAGCCTTTTCTTTGTTTTCTCCTCCCTTTCCTCGTAGTGACAGCAGTTTGGGGACTTCTTGCACTTCGCTTGGCTGAGGATCCGATTTTACCTTTTAACTTTCTCCCATATGCCACTGAGCTGCAGGTATGTAGAGTTTAAAATTTTGAGGGTTTCACTTTTGGAATAAGCTATTGTGAATACCTCTGACCTACAATTAGATGAATATGTTCGAGTAATTTGTTGCTTCCAAATGCACACGCAAGCTCACGTGGTCGCCAAGTAACACAGTGACTCAAGAGTTGGATATCGTGCCTATAGGGACTTGCTTTCCGGTTTATTAAATTCAATTACTACCAATTAATTATGCAAGTGTTTTCATCACAAGTCGATTTATGTTGATTATGTTTTCAATGAACACCGCACAAGCTCTCTGCTTCTTCCTAACACGCCCTTTGCAATGGGTTAATGTCTACCATTTTACAGGACTATACGCGTATCCTGAGTGACTTGTTGGAAGGAAGCAGCATCTCGTTGCGTCCTATTACTGCTGCCACTCAAGAACTTGCAGCTGCAGCCAAAGAAACTCTAGAAGAAGCAAAGGTTAGATTATTTTACTTTCTTTCTTCTAAAGTAGTTATGATCAGATACCGAGAATTGGGAAGTGATGGAGAAAATTTTGTGGAATGGGGTCCCGAAATACATGAAGGTCCTTACGTAAATAGTTGTACTTTGTGGTGGAACATAGAGGAAACACGAAAGGGAAATTCTCATAATAAAAACTGATGGTAAAAAAGGAGAAACAATAAATGATACCTTTGTTTTCTATTACTTGGATTGCTGTTAGCATAAGTTTATAATATGAGATGGCGTTTGACAGGTTTCCCGACAACCAAGATTCAGTGGGTTAGTAAAAATAAGTACAAGGGCCAAGGACTGCCGTCTGTTTCCCACTACTTGTGCTATTATTTTGTGTGGGATGAACGTATAAAAATATTTCAACTATATTTTATGCTTTGCTTGCTTCTCATTTTAGGATATTTCTTTAATTATTACTCATGATTATTCACTCTGCATCTCTATTTGTATTCATAAACCTAGAAACTGAAAGAAGATGAAGCCATGGATCAGCACACAGCACTGAAACGACGGATATTAAATGACCGGCTCATGTTTGCTGAGAGGGGCTTTTTGGATGCAGAAGGGCTTCAGGGAAGACCATGGTTCAAGCATATGGTAGGATTTTTCTCCCTATTAGTATAGTTTAGATTTCACGTATCATCATTAGGTTCCTTTTCTGATCAGTACCTCTCAAGATTCGGATCTCATCCCATATCACCCTTGGATGTGTCGAATCCCATAGGAAATCCTCATTCACTCGGCTCCCTGAAGCTATGATAGTTATAGAGCTGGAAAAAGTATTAAATACATCCCAATACTTTTGACTACTGTAAATTAATAGCTAAAGAAAGCCACCTTTGAATGACTTTGTTTAGGACTATTTTCATCAAATTGGTCTGCTCCAAATGTTGCAGTGTAGGCGTACACTCCCATTGCCAAGGTCAATTTACTAAATGGACATGTAGAAGAGCACACTTGGTATAGTCCAGTTGGATGCACAAGTGGTTTTCTCGTCTCCACAGACATTGACCTTGACGGAGAAAATCTATTATGATGATGATACTAATTCCTGCTAAAGAGGAATATTATCAAATCTTAGTTCCTAGTATTTCAATATCTCATGAATTGTGAAATGATAAGATTAACATTTAAGATCATTTACAGCCACCACAAAAATAGCTGGGAGGATGGCATAGGTCTTGTATCTTCCCCGGTAGGAATCACATAAGACAGCTCCCAGAGGGTGAAGATGTGAACTGTCCCTGTCCATTTACTGACATTTTTTGCTGCTTCAGCATCGTCTTTCTCCATAACTTTAGTAAGAAATATGACTGAACGTCGGTGCTTTTTTTCCCTCTTTAGTATGTCCGAAAACTTGATCTGTTTATTCTAATGAAAGGTATTTCTCCCTCGTATAATTTGGCTGTTTGTAAATTGGCACTGTATCTTATTTAAGGATTAATTTGACATAGCACAAATCATTCTGCTGGTTCACATTCAAACCATTGATTAGTTAATAAATTATGTAACAAACTCTAGTAAAATACATCTATAAGAAAAATAACGTTGTACTCGTAGGTCAAACTTGGTTTACTTTATCAGTAAGGGAAGGAGGGAGATACTCCCTCCGTCCATCTTTACTTGTCTACTATACTAAAAATAGATGTGCACCAATATTTGTTCAGTTTGGAAAACCAATGGATAACTTACACATTTTATACTCAGTTATTAATTACAGTCATTACCTAATACATTTCTCAAAGCATTAAATTAATTATATGAACGGGTTATATGGTAAAATTACCACTATAATTTACTGTTTCGTAATTTGTGTGCCAAGTAATAGTGGACAACTATTGATGGACAGAGGGAGTATTACTCTTACAAGTGTTTTGAGTTTTGGAATGCAGGTTTATGGCCCTCGTAATGATGGTGAAAGTGAGTTAGATTTCTTTCCTGGAATAGCGAATGCAATTTCTAAATCCTCAGGCGGCCTGAACAGTGGAGAGCAGAATGCAGCAATTCAACATGAGATTTGGAGAATTGCAAGGGCAATACAAAGAGCTGCTCATGCACTTAAAGGTGAACTTACTTGAAAGAGAATGCTTACAGTCGAAAGCGTTAACTCACTTGTACATTGCCTTTTCACCTTTTTATAATTTGCAATTAAAGTTTTGGGATTCTTCTTTTTTCCACTTCGTGGGTTGAACACTTCCTCTCTTTGCTTTTGGATTTTTGGCACCCTGATCGAAACAATTCAACGCTAGGCAACTAAATTAGTAATCGATATATAAAGAGGAATGAAAATAATCAAACCTGTGGTTTGTTGGAAGACCAAATACCTTTTAGGGTCCGCTTGGACATGATTTCAAATTATCATTTGAAATCAGTTACATTTTGAAGAATTTTCTTAATATTATATATCTATATCTATTCTATAATCTACTTCTATCTATAATCTATATTTATAATCTATAATATATTAAAAGTGTGAAGGTCAAAGTGATTTGAATTTTTTGCCCTTCATTAAAACACTTTACAATTGACAAAATCGTCTTTTCACTTTTTTTTCTCTAATTATTATTTGATCATATAGATAATTTTGAATCCTATAGTATATGAGTTAAAGATTTTAAAATATGGTAATGGATTAGGACTTTAAAATATGGTAAGTTTCTTTTTTTAAATTAGGACTAGGTTTAATTTTCAACATGTTTTTATATTAATATATATTGTCTTGTTCCATGCTTGTATTTTGTGTTTTCTTCAATCATTGTAATTGTCATCTGCTAGGTTAGTATGTTATTCTCTCTCTTTTTTGAGTTGTTTTTCCTTTTCTATTGGTTGTCGTGACATTATTTTTTCTTTAGTTTAGAGAGTGATTTTAAGTTTAACACGTCATGCATTATTACCTCTATTTTGTTCGTGAATTTTGATTTCTAGGTTTGATATTCTCGTATGTTCGAATCTAACAATGTAATTATTTTTCTCATATATATATGCTTACGATAAAATATCTGTTTTAAACTTTTGTACTTTATTAAAAACCTCGTGATAGATAAAATCGTTTAATTTTAAATAATCAAAAGTTACACGTGCGAGGCACGTGCAGCTAAACTAGTATATATATATAAACACACGCTAGTTTAATCGCATGTGTAACGTTTGATTATTTCAAATTAAATGATTTTATCTATTACGGAAATTTTTAATAAAATGTAAGAATTCAAATCATTTTTTAAAAATCTTTCACACTTTAATATAATAATGTAAACATAAACATATACACATATATGTTTTCCAATTCCAAGTAGTTGATGGATTATCACTTTTGTGTTTGCGTACCTCTCTCCCTTGTTGCTACAGGTTAAGAGAGACGCATTAATTTGAACCATATTTGTGTTATAATTATTTTATCTCTTTCTCTCTCTCTCTATCTATATATATATATATTTTTTCTTATTTTTAAAGTCAAATTTTTACAAATTTATTGATTACATTCTATTACGTACTAAAAACATTTAAAAATTTGGAACTTCTTAATTTTTTTCTTATTCTAATAGTTTTATATTTATTTTTAGATTTTTCAAATCTTCTTAAAATCAAATTTAGTCAATTTAGAATTCTTAAACTAATTAATTTTGATGACTTCTAATAAGAAAAGGTTTTATCATAAATATATTTAATTAATTTTCAACTCTTAAATTTGATAAAGATATAGAAATTTTGATTTCTTTTAATAAGGAAAAGTTTTACCATGAATATATTTAATTAATTTTCAACTCTTAAATATTAGGAAGAAATAGTGAAAAAAATGCTTTTGTTTAAAGCAAGGACTTTTAATGAAGGACAAAAAGTTCAATTCACTTTTCTAAGCATAAACATATACACATATATGTTTTCCAATTCCAAGTAGTTGATGGATTATCACTTTTGCATTTGCGTACCTCTTTCCCTTGCTGCCACAAGCTAAGAGAGACATTAATTTGATATTATATATCAAATTAAGTCGATTTAGAATTCTTAGACTAATAGAAAAAGTATCAGTTGCTATTAATTTTGATGACTTCTAATAAGGAAAGGTTTTATCATAAATATATTAATTAATTTTCAACTCTTAAATTGGAAAAAGATATAGAAATTCTGATTTCTTTTAATAAGGAAAAGTTTTTACCATGAATATATTTAATTAATTTTCAACTCTTAAATATTAGAAAGAAATAGTGAAAAAAACGATTTTGCTTAAAGCAAGGACTTTTAATGAAGGACAAAAAGTTCAATTCACTTTTTTAAGGGTCTTCACACTTTTAATAACTCAAATATGATTATTTTCATGATTTTCAAAATTTTAAAATATCATTCTCGTATATCTTTAATTATTTTTTCTTGTTGGTTTTTTCATTTTTTTAATTTTTTTTATGTTGTCTTTTTTTTTTTTTCTTCTTCTTTTTTAATTTTTTTCGTTTCTGTTTTTACACTTTTATTTCTAGTTTCTATTTCTCGTTCTTTTTTTTTTCTTTTTCACTTTTTTTTTAAATTTTTATTTTTTGTTTTTGTTTTTCTCTTCTTTTTTTTTTCTCTTCTATCTCTATCTTTTATTTTTAAAAGACAAATATCTATCTCATATATACTTATTCAAAAAATATACAAAATAAATAGACATACAGATTTGCATATGTATCTACGGTAAGAAGTATACATATATATCTGCATATGTATTTACAGAAATACACATTTGACTCACATGTATATATAAATATTTAGGACACAACTTCTATAACAAAAATGACAATTGATACATATACATATAGGTAATAAAAAAATACATGATACGTATCGTACATAGTAAAAAAAAACAAATAAGTACATATGTTACCCTCTAAAATGACATAGTATGTACAGTTCCAAAATAAATCCAACACCATATAAAATACATATAGCTTTGCATATGTATTTACAGAATACATACCTGATCCATATGTATATTTTTATTTTATATGAGTCAATTTTGTATTTCACAAATACATTTAAAGATATATAGTATAGGTATGTTTGTTACTGTTTAATATGAATATGATATATATTTCGTAAATACATATGCATGTTTTGTACTATAAATACATATCCAGATTTGCATGATTATGTCTTTTGTATGTTTTTTGAATGTGTATGTGATATACATATTTGTCTTTTCAAAATAAAAGTTAGAGATAAAAAAGAAAAAAAAAAAAAAAAAAAAAAAAAAAAGAAAAAAAAGAAAAAAAGAGAAATAGAAGTGTAAAATAAAAGAAAAAAAGAAACAATAAAATAGAAAAAAGAAGAAGAAGAGGAAAATAGAAAAAGAAAAAAAGATATGAGAAAGAAAAAAAAAAAGAAATAAAATAGAGAAAATAAAGTGGAAGAAAAAAAAAGAAAAAGAAAAAGAAATCAAAATAAAAAATAAAATGATAAAAATAAGATGAAAAATAACTAACAAGAAAAAAAAGGTAGAGATATAAGAGAGTGAAAGACAGTAATGATGTTTTATTTTGAAAGCTTGAAAATCATGGGGATAATTATCTTTAAATATATATAAAAAAAAAGGAAAAAAAAAAGATGAGAAATAGAAGAGAGAAAATAAAGTGAAAATAAAAAAATAAAATGATAAAAAAATAAGATGAAAAAAAAGAGAGTAAAAGATATCACTATATTTGATGAAGGTGAAATAGTGGAGAGAAAATAGAAAATTCTAAAGTAGTGTAAGTAAAACATGCACTTGCCTAGTTAATAAGTAAAATAATGCTACTCTTGTTATAAACTGGAATTTTACAAAAGTATTGCTATTTATTGTAATTATAGTGTTAAATATGTTACTTTATGTAATTTTTTCATATAATAATGTAAACATAAACATATGCACATATATGTTTTCCAATTTCAAATAGTTGATAGATTATCACTTTTGCGTTTGCGTACCTCTCTCCCTTGTTGCCACATGTTAAGAGAGACGCATTAATTTGAATCATATTTGTGTTACAATTATTTTTTCTCTCTCTCTGTATATATATATAATATATATATATATATGTATATATTTATATATATATATAATTTTTTTCTTATTTTTAAAATCAAATTTTTACAAATTTATTGATTACGTTCTGTTACGTACTAAAAACATTTAAAAATATGGAACTTAATTTTTTTCTTATTCTAATATTTTTATATTTATTTTTGAATTTTTTAAATCTTCTTAAAATCAAAATTTAGTCAATTTAGAATTCTTAAACTAATAGAAAAAGTATCAGCTGCCATTAATTTTGATGACTTCTAATAAGGAAAGGTTTTACCATAAATATATTTAATTAATTTTCTAGTTTTAAATTAGAAAATGATATAGAAATTTTGATTTTTTTTAATAAAGAAAAGTTTTTATCATCAATATATTTAATTAATTTTTAACTCTTAAATATTAGGAAGAAATAATGAAAAAAACGCTTTTGTTTAAAACAAGGACTTTTAATGAAGGTCAAAAAGTTCAATTCACTTCTCTCAATATAAACATATACACATATTTGTTTTCCAATTTCAAGTAGTTGATGGATTATCACTTTTGCGTTTGCGTACCTCTTTCCCTTGTTGCCACAGGTTAAGAGAGACGCATTAATTTGATATATATATATATATATATATATATATATATATATATATATATATATTTTTTCTTATTTTTAAAATCAAATCCGTACTAATTTATTGATTGCATTCTATTACGTACTAAAAACATTTAAAAATTTGGAAGTTCTTAATTTTTTCTTATTCTAATAGTTTTATATTTATTTTTAGATTTTTCAAATCTTCTTAAAATCAAATTTAGTTGATTTAGAATTTTTAGACTAATAGAAAAAGTATCAGTTGCCATTAATTTTAATGACTTCTAATAAGGAAAGGTTTTATCATAAATATATTAATTAATTTTCAACTTTTAAATTAGAAAAAGATATAGAAATTCTGATTTCTTTTAATAAGGAAAAGTTTTTATCATGAATATATTTAATTAATTTTCAACTCTTAAATATTAGAAAGAAATAGTGAAAAAAACGATTTTGTTTAAACCAAGGATTTTTAATGAAGGACAAAAAGTTCAATTCATTTTTCTAAGGGTCTTCATATTTTTAATATTATATATATATATATATATATATATATATATATATATATTCAAATTTTAAGTTACATTTTAAGTCTTAAATATTAAGAAAATAATAAAAGTATTGATAATATAAATAATAGTTAAATAACTTTTGTACTCTTACCGTTTGTGCCAACTTTAAAAGTAATTTTTCTAATACGATAAAATTTGAAGGAACTACTTGAGTTCTTTTTTGGCAAAACGGTCTTGTGGACTTGTACTTGTCCGAGTTCTAATCTGTAAAGTGAACGTCTACTTAGATTTTTATCATCTGAGCCCCTTAACTTAATTAAATTTAAGTTTTAAACCTTATTTTTGTGTATGTAATATAATTGTTGTCATGTCAGTTTTCACGTTATTTTTGAATGTTGCATTAAATTCCTTGTCATTTTAAACACATAAGAAATTAAATATTAAAAAAAAAATAATTAAATAAACAACTTTTACAAATTATAGAAAATTTTTAATTTCACTTCAAATAGTTGAAATTCCTCCCCAATTAATTTAAATTTTCAACTATAAATTCAAATACACAAATATAATAAATTTTTTAATTTTTAATTTTGAATATCTTTGATAAATCACAAAAACTCATTTATTGCTCTTCAAATTTGAACTTCAAACTTATACATGAAGTTTATTAATTTTTCAATTTCCACCATCATTCACTTTTGATTCAAATTTAAATTTTAATCCTAAAAAAATATGAAAAAGTTTGGATTGAGAAATTAATTTGCAAGAAAAATAACAAAATAAATTTCAAATGAAGGGGGAGAAAATTTAAATTCACTCGTCATTTTTAAACACCACATAAAAAATTAAATATTAAAATAAATTTAATTAAATAAACAACTTTTACAAATTGTTGAAAAATTTCAATAATCATGTTCTCGATGTTTGCTCACAAATTAAACATCAAATTCATTTCAAATAATTGAAATTTCTCCCCAAATAATTTAAATTTTTAACTATAAATTTACATATACAGGCATAATGAATTTTCAATTTTCAAATTTAAATATTTTTAATAAATTCACTTAAACTTCAAATTAATCCTAAAAAAAAAATGAAAAAGTGAATAAAAAAAATTTAAAAGCTGAAATGGTAGGGCTATAGCGGGGTCGGGGGAGGGGGCACCGAGGGGGCAGGGGGCTTTAATGGTGGCAATAGCAGTGGAGGATGGCCGATTGGAGAATTCTTTTTTTTTTTT
>NC_061121.1:124900936-124902420 GCF_002878395.1 Capsicum annuum | reverse complement strand
CTTTTTTCTTTCTTTTTTCCTTTAATTTACTTTTTTTCTTTTTCATTATTTTTTTATTTTTTTTACTCATTCCTTATAATTTCTTTTTTCTTTCTCATTTTTTCATCTATTTTTTTATTTTTTTATTTTTATTTCTTTTTTCTTTGTATTCTTTTTTTTTTCGCTTTCCCCTTTCTCATTTTCATTTCATCATTTGTATTCGCTTGAGACCTATATGAGTTAATACATATAAGCTTCTAATTATCTCATTTAGCTTATATAATTCATAACATCTCTTATCAATTAAATATAATCCGTAGTCTCACTCCTTTATTTTATTTTTTCTATCTTTTATTTCTCTTTTTTTTTCTTTTTTATTTTGTTTTTTCTTTTTTTTTTTCCTTTAATTTACTATTTTTTTCTTTCTTTTTTCCTTTAATTTACTTTTTTTTTCTTTTTCATTTTTTCCACTTATTTTTTGCTCGTTTCCTACACCTTTTTTCTTTCTTCTTTTTCATCATTTTTTTCTTTTTCAATTTTATTTCTTTGCATTCTTTTTTTTTTGTATTTTCGTTTCCCCCTTTTTCATTCTTGGTTCGTCATTTTTCTTATTTTTTATATTATGTTCCTCATTTATTTTTGTCATTGTATTTTATATTTTTTTACTTTAAATTTATTTGTATCATACTAAATATTTTAAATAAATTTATTATTTGTATTTGAATAGTTTAGTTGTCAATTTGTGCAATTTATCATTTGTATTTATATATAAATAAGTATATGAATTAAAATCAACATGGGTTGTGGTGCAGTGGATGGGGCTGCTCCACCCTTAACCAGAGGTCGAGAGTATGACCCTGGTTATAGAGAAAACTCTATTGGGAGCACTGCCACCTTAATGGGCCCTGCAACGCCCGATCCGGATTAGTCGAGGCTCCAATGTAGGCACCGGACACCAGATGGAAAACAAAAAAAAAATATATGAATTAATTGTATTTTCTTGAGACTAAAATATATATGACTGAGGATCCACATAGCTCTCAAATTATAAATGTTGGGTGAATATAAATCAATATGCACTTATGGTATTTTCGTTATCATAAGAAAAAAGAAGCAAAACAAAAATAGAAAAAAAAAAAAAAGTAGAAAGAGAGGTAGAAGTTAGAGATAGAAGAGAGAAAAAAGCGTAAAGAAAGAATTGAAGAAAAAAATACAAAAAAATTAAAAAGAAAAAATAATGAAAAAGGAGAAAAGGAAAAAAAAGAAAAAAGACGATGGTGAAAACAAATATACTGAGTGGTTACGATATTTTAGTCATTATCCATAATTTGTACTCGACTTAACCATGTTCTTCGAAAATAAAAAAAATATAAAACATAAAATATAACCAAAAAAGAAAAAAATGAGAAAGAAGTAAAAAAAAAAGGAGACTGAAAAGGAAAAAAAAAAAGAAAAAAGAAAGAGAAACAAAGAGCAGAGGGTAGAGATAGAAGAGAAAAAAAAAA
>NC_061121.1:124806897-124900836 GCF_002878395.1 Capsicum annuum | reverse complement strand
ATTTACCCATATTTATATGGGCGGATTGCAATCCAAACCATTTTTGCTCGATCCATATTTAACCCGTCCAAATTCAATTCAATCCGCCCGTTTGCCATCCCTACTCACACCCATACGTGTGTAGTCACGCATTTCATCCAATTAATCCGATTTTGTGCAACATAAGTTTGGTGAACGGTTAGAGGGGTTTAAAATATTATGTTTTGATGAGTTCGGGGGTTCAAATGACAAAATGTTAAGTAGATGTGTTTACTTTACAAATTCAAACAAGTACGAAGATACACCGAGCTATTTTGTCTTTTTTTTTCTTCAAAAACTTGCCTTTTAATTTCCCTATCAAAAGAAATACTGTAATATTTTTGCTAGCCAAATTATACGCATTGTCTTTAAGCAAAATTGAAACTACATTAGAACAGAATTATGCTAACCCCACTAGAAAGATAATTAGAAGCACCAACGGACGTAGTTTTTGGATGACTTACATAAGATGGCTGTTACGCGAAAGTACGAAGCATTGAGCTATATATAATGCCTTGAACAAAAGTAGAGGAGATAAAAAAAAACATAATTTATAGGCAAGTTGTGCAATTATAAATAAAGGTACTAAGAATCTAATAATGAACTTGAAAGAAATTCATCTCCATCTAATTCAATCTTAATTACTTTAAAAATTCAAAAAGTAATAGAAAAATAGTTTATTTATTTCCTACATGGAATGATCCAGAGTTGGACGTCTTCTTGTTGTGTCTAACCCAATTCTGATTCCATTAATAATATTAAATCTTAATAAAAATGACTCCTTAAGTATAAAAGGAATTTAGTGGTGAAATTTGTGTGCAACGTGGAAAAAGGAGACTTTCAACATAAAAAGGTCCGGGAAAAGATCTAAATTCTAGGATATAAAATTCAATATTTATTAGCATAAAAGCAATTTTTTAACTAAATGATAATTGCAGAATCCAAATAACTACAAAATATACTGAATAGAGTCATTGATTAGACAATTTAAAGCAGAGGGATGTACATTAGAATCGGAGAAAAAAAACACATAGAGCTTAATATTTGAATCACTTATCATAGTTCATAAATTATGTGTATATAGCTGCAAACTGATATATGTGTGGAATTTAAACAATCAATAACAATAATAATATACTTGGTAATCATCTCTATTTACTTAAACAATCAATAATAATAATATACTTGGTAATCATCTCTATTTACTTAGTCTACCCTTCCTGCAACTCGAGCTAAAACTACTTAGGCTCTAAACTTGCTAACATATTGATGTTACTGCTGTACAACGTGGCTGCAATATTTACTATAGTCAGATCCTCTTTGATGCAAGACAATCTCGGGGAGTGCATGAATAAACTTCCAAACAACTATTAATTATTTGTCTCTGACGGCATTAGAATGAGATATATAATCAAAAGATAAGTTTGAATGTGGACACACAAGAATATTTATTTTCCAAACGTATATATTCTAGGATAGATGGTACACATAGGTAAGGTCACTGAAACCAAATCCGTTAATGAACAAAAATATTAAAAGGAATTAGATTCAAGATGGTTTTAAATCTCGGATTAACACCAATATTAATATTGTGGTACCTATCTAATAAATCCAACATCACTCTGAAGTACCATCAATGTAGACAGATTAAAACTTACATCCCTTACATGATAGTATATAAATCTATCAACTTCTATTCTCTTCTTCCGTTTTCTAATTTTTGTGGATTCACTTCTTGGATGGATTCAGGAGAGTTTTAAAATAACTGATAAAGTTGTTACCATGGGGATAGTCATCCCCACATTGATTAAATAATTTGACGTACCAAGAAGTACTCCAAAGAAAAGACCAACCAGTCCTTATAAGATTGATCTTTAGGTCATTTATTACGTGACCAACTAGTCCTCTTATAAGATTGATCTATAGATCATTAGCGTCAAACAAAATAACTACTACACCCCACTATTACATTGGGACAGTGAAAGAGCTCATCATATATAATTTTGTTGTTCAACTCCATATAATTGGTTGATTCAGAAAGATCATATGGGTTTGGCATAACCTATACCTTTCTGAACCCAATATGTATGCCTTTTGAACCCAATATATGGAAAACAAGTCTAGATAGATCTAAATTTATGTTTTGCAACCCCTAGTCTCAACTCAGAACCGAATGCTTGAATTCTGGATTCTTTGGAACCCACCTGAACTCAGGAACACACAACATACCTAAATCTCGGATCCTTCATAACCCACTCTAAACTCAAAATCCACTACAGCTAAAATCTAGGATCCTTCATAATCCACACTTTAAACTCAAAACTCACTGCATCTAAAATTCTGAATCCTCTAAAAGCCCAACAATCAATATCGTCTTCGATTTTCATCATAAAATTTATTCAGCTATCAGTTTTAATTATAGATCCCATCAATGTTCCAAACATGAAAAACTACATAAAAAGAAAAGTATTTAAAATAAATTTTCAATAACGAATCTAACATTATATTAATCATCTTAATCTTCTCCCAAATCACTATATATATAACATCAAATGACAATATTGATCACAAAGACTAAACAACTAATTAAAAAAACAACATAAGACTAAACTTAATGTTGTTTGGGGTTGTAGAAGAATTCACTGATTGAGATACACATATTTGTGTTTGCGTATCTAAATATAAAGGAAAGATTATAAAGAACCAAATTGTATTGGTGTCTAATAAGGAAAGGTTTTACTATAAATATTTGATTAATTTTTATTTTTAAATATTAGAAAAATAGTGAAAAAATGATTTTGACTAAAATACAGACTTTTAATGAAGGACAAATAGTTCAAATAAAATTTCTAAGATTCTTCACATTTTAATATAACTAATTTAGGATACGCGGCTCGTGCGTGTACCTCACTTAAATGAGTTCAATTTTATAAAATCATTTTGATATTATAAAACCATAGTAGTTTTCTAATATTTCAATTCTATTAGAATAAATTAAACACTAATACAATTTGCAAGCCATAATTTGTAAGTACTTAATTTTTTTTATGATTTTTAGCTAAAACTTAGAAATCTAATACTACGAAAGATATGGTGTTCCTAGACTTCCACCAATTTTTGCATTGTAAAAATTTTCAAGTAAATACTTTTAAATTACAACAACATATTCAGTGTAGTCTCATAAGTGATACATCAAGATTGTACACATCAAGAACATACTAAAACTTCAGAAAACTTACCTCAAATGACAAGTAAATTTTTCTCTTTAATCATAAACTATTTCAAATTTCACAAAAAGACTTCTCAATTATCAATTTTTATCAATAATACATGATAATTTATTTATTGTAAATTTCAAAAATATACTAATACTAAAATTCTTTAAATATCTCAAATCACAAGTAAATTTATCTCTTTAATCATAGATAATATCAAAATTTCAATTGGTAAATTTTTTTAATAGAAGAATCTAAACCTAAATAAAGAGAGACAACTATCATTAATTATTAATTAGTTAAAGAAATTCTTATTTTAAAGTAATTCAAACCTAAACAAAATCCATTTAAAAGTTAATGGCCATCTAGTCTAGGTTTTATAAAAAAAGATGACTTTTTGATTTATAAAGGAAACTTTTCATTAAAAAACTAACGTTTTCTTAAAAAAGAAACTACTTGTTGTTTTTTGTGTTTTATAAGAAAAAATTTACAAAAAATATTCTTCTTTTATCATATAGTAGGACTCCTTAATTTTAAATATTATAATTAAATATTATAATAATTTAAAAATTAATAAAAAAATAATTTTATCTAAAGCATAGACTTTTAATGAAGGACAAAAAGTTCAAATCACTTTTCTAAGGTTCTTCATACTTTTAATATATTAGATTAGATAGATAGATTAGACTAGTTTACTACACGTGCTTTGTGTAGACACATAAATTTGACCCTCCCCAAAAGTCAAATCAACTCAATCCACTCACCTTACCACGCATCCCACCGTATTTGATAACCCTTCCACTAAAAAATAAAATAACAAATCCACAACAAAATAACAACCTCACCCAATAAATATTGAACAACTCACCTCTACCACCCCAACCCCTACCCCACATGCCCCCCTCCCCAAAACCCCAACTCATGTTTTTTCTCTTTCTCCCATAACAGACTACACCATATGTTCAATATACACACAACTTTACATATACAAAATATATACACACCAATATACTCGCACCTCACACACATATATTCAGGCGCTGACACATAATATACAGATGAATACTCACACACACTACAGCGAAGAATATACACATACACACAGAGTAACAATAAAGAAGGAGGGAAAATAGTGAGGCTTTAGAGAGATCAAAAAGGAGTGGAGATAGAGAAAACACGAGAGAGAGAGAGGGGAAACAAGTGATAATCAAGAGAAAGAGGGAATATGAGAGAACCGTCAGCTGGTCTTGAGTTTTTCGGGTTTTTTTTGCTGGAATCGGCTATTTATCACCAAATTCAGACATCACATCCCTGAAATCACCCAAACCCTCTTCGTTTATGATTTTTCGGCAAAATCTCACAGGAAATGTTATTCCATCGACTGTCTGGGTCTATCAGAGCTCTAGTGAAGTGAGCCACCTCCGAAAAACCACGATTAATTGATTCCAGCACCAAAACCCATCGAAAAATAATCGGGTTTGGGCAAAATGGAGTTTGGGTCAAAGTTTTTGATTTGGGATTCATATTGACATTGAGTTAAAGTTATCAGAAGCGAATTCTACCTTTTAATCGAGTAATACTTTGATTTCAAAAGCTTCTTCTAAGGTCTAATTCTCAATTCTATTTTTTTTTGTTATCTTAATGTGGTTGATGATGTGAGTTAGTGATATGCTTTGAGTGTATTTGAAAATTTTGATTGTCGTGTCTTTGAATGTTTGATTTCATCTTACAGTTAATTAATCATGTGATTAAGAATGAAATCGGGATGAGAATTGAAAATTGATAAAAGTGAATATGGATTTGTTTTGATTCATTGATCGTTGTTTGATTCGAAATAGGCGTCGACTTTGTTAAACTCGATAGTATCATGTTTTAGGTCAATAATTGATAGATAAATTTTAGGTTTTGGGGTAGGCAAATTTAAAAAATTATGGATTGTTGAATATTTGTTGAATGATTTTTGTTTTATCATATTTGAATCAATTGTACTCATTTAGCCGGGGAGTACCCCAAGGTTATCTGTATTGATTTATCCAGAAAATGCCCTGAGAGATTTGTCTTGAAGACAATTTGTGATCAAGGCTCGAAACGTCGGGTGGAGTTTAGTTTAAGACTAGTTTAGAATATAGTAGGTTTAATATAGTAGGTTTACATTTTCGTATTTTCATTTTTCAAAACAGTATAATCGGACTGGGCACTATTTGATTTGAATTCTTGTTTCCTTGTTTATGTGTTTTTTGTTGGTTTATGCATTTCATAGTGTCATATTAGCCGATGTAACTCCATGAAGCAACCCTGGTCGAACCACGGGACCGAGGGAGTCCTAACATCTTTCCCTCGATCAACAAAATTCCTTAACTGAAATCTTTGTTCGTGGACCAGTTTTAAGAGTTAAAACCATTTTGAAAAGGATTTCCAAAGGTTACTTGGCACACCAGATTTATGTCAAGTACTCTGAGTTTAAGTTTTAAAATCCTTTTCGAAACACATTTTTCATATTCTTTGTCACTTTTAATAATTAAACCCTTTTGAAACATAAAACTGATCTTTTTCGAGTTAAAAAAAGTGTGACAGCTATGGTGACTCTGCAGGGGAATTTTAAAATTTGAGCTTTATTGTTGAGTTGTATTGGCTTAGTTTGATATTATAGGTGTATAGACGCCTTGTTTGGTTATTGTATTGTCATTGTTGGATGTTTACGTGCTATGTCTTTATAACTTTCCTTATCTGTTACTGCTTTATATCTTTCATCATATGCATTACCACAAGTCATTTCTTTCGCAACAAGTTCCGTAGTACACACTGTGTACACGACCCTTCATTGAGTCATCTTTATTTTAGGAGGGGATCCATCGGCTGGTATGGAGTAAGTGAAATGCAATCACAACCACTATCAATCACACGCTCCCCTAAACATCCTTGTTAATTGAACCCCAGCCTAGGTCAGACCTTAAGTCATTCTTATTTGCATCATGTTGAGACCTAGTGAGACTCGTTTGGTCCTTTGTAGGAGACTGTCATGACCCAATTTCTTAGGTCATTATGACGCCTACTATAACCCATCAGTAGGCAAGCCAATCCCTTAGTCTGGAAGTGCTAGTAATGGACTACCAAAAGAATGAAACAAAGAATGCGGAAAATATGAAATAAAAGACAACATACATAAGATAATCCTAAAACCTGGTGAAATCAGTACAAAAGCTTTTAGTATAATAAGAATACAAATAAGGTACTAAATGAATATACAGATACAACCATATCTGAATACAACACAGAGACTAGTCTAGTTCATAAGAGGGAGGAAATAAATACTCTAATCGTCAGGAGCTCATCTATGTTTCCGAACCATGACTGCTCCGCATAACACATACACCACTGATGATAACACGTACTCAGAAGTGTAGTATGAGTACCAAATACGTGGTACTCAATAGGCAACTACCGACTGATCTCCAAAGATAATTCATATACATATAACATATAAGCACAATGAAAAACTACACCTAAATATTCAGCAACCACATAAGAAAGATAATGAGATGATAAGGATAAACTATCCTATTCATGTCCGATAAACTAACATAATAAGGCTAAGGAAGTATTAAGGATGAACTATCCTATTCCATCCATATTTGGGAATCTCAACTCTATACCATATATCTCTAACCAATAGATGAATAAAAGTGTGAAAGAAGGATATATAACAATCTACAAGGCCAAAGAATGAGTATACAATCTGAATACATTAAGGAAGGGATATATAGTAATACCTTAGCTACATATAGCTAGATATACGTGTATATATATAATATATATATGTGTGTATGTGTATGAACAAGGTCAACTCAAAGTACAACCTAAATCACCAGACTAGCATTTTTAAGGCCTTATAATCATAGCAGGAACTAGTGCTAGAATACTCAGGATTTCTGATCCATACATCTAATCATAAGATAATCATGCATAATAATATAATCGTAAGATAAAAGAGTCAGGATCATACCTCAAGTATCGATACCGAATCATTAACCCATCTGTCACAAACCAACCATAACAATGATCATAGCAATAATAATAACAATAGCAACAACAGTGCGAGTAACTCGCTAGTCCAGAAAAACAATACCTAAACAAGCCTATCACAAAAGCCCGCCACTCCAAGCTCAAAAGGTTCAATCAACATATAACACACTGCAAGGCATACTCATCACCCATACCTATACAACCCATCATAAGGCTGATAGATATAGATGCGTACTGGTGAAAGGTGATGCACATTTAAGAATAAATGCAACAAAATCCACAATATTATAATCATCATCATCATAGCTATCCTTATCATTATCATTATCATCATAATCATCCTCCAGCCCTGTCGGGTATATAAGCATATTATCATAATCATCCTCCGGTGTTGTCGGGTATATAAGCATATCATCATAATCATCCTCTGGCCTTGCTGGGTATATAAGCATATCGTCATAATCATCCTTCGACCTTGCTGAACACACATATATAACATCGATACTATAATCTGTCATCGAATTTACCCAAAATTTATTGTTGAAACCGTTGGGGGTTGCACCACACAGTAAGGTTCTAGGTCCCTCAGAATCAATCACAAACAAACAATCACTAATCGTGCAAGAAAATAAAAGGCAATGCAGAAAGAGTAAAAATACACGGATTTTTATGTGGAAAACCTAGTAAGGAAAAAATCGGGGCTTTTCCCCACAAGTACCAAAGAAATACACTATAATCAACCTCCGAATTACAGTCAGATTTCAGCCTAACTCTAGTCTTCTTGTGCTGGCAGTAACTCTACTATCAATTTATCTTGGTAACTCTACCAAGGACCCTCTCTACTGATTACCTCTAATCAGTCTCACACTTAGGCAACTCTACCTAACTAACTCTCTCAATGAAAGAACAAAACATTAATCTTATAGTTTGAGTAATTATTTTACAAATCAAAGCTCACTCAAGAACAATTTCTGTTTAAGCTCACATAAATAGCTAAGAACTTGAGCAGTGTTGAAATAGGGTTTTGCTTCCTTTCTTTTCTCTTTTTAAAATTTACAAAAATTAATTGTTGAAGAGGCGTATCTTTTCTTGTACAGCCGTGTTATTATTAGGGATGGAATATCATTGGATTAGCTCCCAAGTAAGTACAAAATAACACCTGTAAGTTTGTTACACAAGAGGACAAAACTATGCAGATATCGTGTGCCAGCTGTACAATACTTTGCACGTCCAGGGACATGGTCCCTTGCAGCTTAGTTTCTCATCATCAAAACTACATATAGAACTTTTTTCCCTTTTTGTTGATGAAAAATCAATCCATAAAATTTGAGCATCTGTGCACATTCATCATATTTATTCAGAGTGATTACCACCTGAGGATGAATGTTGCCCCTATCATCATGCTTCCTCTATTATGCAAAATAGGGACCATGTCCGTTGTTGTCATTTTGTAGCAAGAACTCTTTTTCCCCTGTCATAGTGCCTTATCATTCTCTTAGCTCATTACTTACTTCCCCTATCAACATGTACCTTCATTTTGTGTATTTGCACACTTTTCTCTGTCGTGTTGTCATTTTATAGAAAGAACTCTTTCCTCCGTGTTACTTTGCCTTATTATTCTCTTAGCACATTACTTCTTCCCCAATTATCATGCACCTTTATTTTGTGCATTTGCACGCTTCCCACTGTCAACTCTTTTCCCTCTGTCATCTATTCAACACTCACCAGCATGCTATTTAAATCTGCAATGCAATACTTGGTCATCTGCATCAGTTACACTTAGTACCTGATCCCTACTACATGAACTCAGTACTTCTTCTTTTGTCATCATTGAAAAGGATTAGCAGTAAACCAAGAGTAAAATAAATACAAATTAGTTAACCAATGACCACTGGGACAATATTAACATGGAGAATAGTTTTTAGTATAAAGAGATTAATTGTAATATACAAAGCAAAGATTCATTCATTCATAATAGTCAATACTAGTACAGTAAGCTAAAACAATCATCATAAAAATGATTGTCTTTAAAAGACACTATGAGAATAAGAATATGGAACTGACACAAGGTTGATGAGAGAATGAGGATAATTGGGTTCAAGTAGAGGGAGGCTTATGTGAAAGGACTTAAGTAGTATCTTCATTCTTGTATTTTCAGCAATGTGAGCATCCAATAGCTTTTTGGTAAGAATATGGAACTGACACAAGGTTGATGAGAGAATGAGGATAATTGGGTTCAAGTAGAGAGAGGCTTATGTGAAAGGACTTAAGTGTATATCTCCATTCTTGCATTTTCAACAATGTGAGCATCCAATAGCTTTTTGGTAAGGTCCTTCACTTCAGCATTCAATTCAACCACTCTTTCCAGGAGTTTTGCATTTCCAGCTTCAATTTCATCAGTGGGACCTGTCCCTTAGATAAGAACTTCTGATTCTGCAATTTTAAGTGCACTAATTTAGAATCTTTATCAGTTCAACTTTGATCTTTAATTCCTCCATTTTCATTCCCAACTTCTCTTGGTTAGTTAGCAACTCAGATGCTTGAGACACACATTCAGCCTTGCCCTTTATGTATTCATTCTCTAGATTGATAAACTTCCTTTGTATCAGGGCACTCAGACTTACCCCATCTTCGAAGAATTCTATGGTGCAATAGAATTCCCTTACCTCCTTTTCATAGAGCATAGGTGTTGTTCCTTCAAATAAATTTACCCATCCTTAATGCCTAGTATATTCTACCCACATCTTTCATCTTTTCTTTGGTCTCATTTCTTGTATTTTCCCTTAATTTTTCACAAATTTTCTCTTCTTGGGATCAGGTCCCTCAGAGGTTTTTTCTCTTTTCACAGTTATGAGGTTCTACATCATTCTGGCAAGATTACCAGGCTTTGACTTAGAAGACGTAAAGCAAAGATTTTTATGTCTTTGGTTGTTGAAGGATCAAGGTATTTGATGAAGTCATATTCAATTTGGTTTTGTGAGTGAAAGAGAATGAGAAAGACTAGTTTGGTTTAAACGAGGCAAAGAGTAATGAGTTGAGGTTAAGAATGGGAAATAGTTTGATTTAGCAATTTGAAGAGGTGACCATTGTAATAAAAAGATATTCTTTTTTTGGAATGACATATCTGGTTTTAATAAGAGTAACTCTTCATTTTGCAAATAAATTGACAACTTTATTGAGAGAAGAAAAACATATGGCTTTTTAGACAACATTTTATGATTATAAAGCATACTGTAGTGGAACTAACCTGAGAAATGAGACCAAGTCCCTTCTCTTCTTTGAGTGAATCTTTAAATTTGTGCACGTCACAATTATCCACTTTTAGAGTTGTTCCCATGGGTGTATACCTATAAGGATATGGTACCGAGTTAGACTATTGTGCACCCACTTTATCAAGGATGCCTATTTCCTAATCATGGCCAATTTAGAGTGGAAACACTAAGTCACAAGATAGGTCTGGTTAAGTAGATCAATCAGCTTCAATCTTTCTGCCTTTGCACACCCTTTTTTATTCCACAGCCTGTTCTTAATAAAGGTCTGAGGAACAGGTCCCAGGCTTTGCTTAATTCAGGCTACTAAAGCTTTCTTCTTTTGAGATGAATTTCTTAGGGACCAGGTCCCTGAGAATCATGGATTATCTTTATTTTTTCTCTTTGTCATCATTTTTAGCATCATCAAATATCAACAATGCTCCTAACTAATCAGGAACTTCATGCACTCCTTTCATCTGCCTACAATATTTCTTTTCTATTCATTCTCCAGTGTTTTTTCATTCACCAAATTTGAAGGTCATTCTAAGGCTTCTTTTGAACACAAGCTTCGCGTACCTCCTTTTGAATATTAACTTTAATAAGCCAAGGACTAGGTCCTTGAACTCATCTTTACACAATAAGACACCTTCATTTGAAGTGTCTTGAGAGAGAGAGAGAACACTATCAGACCTTCCATCATTTATCTTTGAGCCCTTTTAATCAACGAGCTACTCCTGACTGCAATCCCCTTCTCATGCCTAAAATCATGATCACTTTTCAGATTTATGAACCCACTTGAGTCTGAGTTCCCAATAGTAGGACAATGGAGTGATCAAATTCTTCTTAGTCCACTTAGGAAGAGATAGCTTCCTCTTCACTCCCTTTTGAGACTCAAAGCCCTTAGGATGTGCACTCTCCTGCTGAATGTATTCAGTATCCCTTAAGTCTGCCTTAATCCAGTGCTGACATCTTTCTTTCACATGTCCATCTCTTCCACAATGAGTGCATAAGAGCTTCTGCCCTTTGTTTCTAACGTCATGAGCACCCTTTTCTTTAGACTTACCAGGTTGAAATTTTCCTTGGTATCCCAAACCTCTACCATCATAAACACCTTGACTAGTCAAGTCTGAAAGGATTAGTGAGGAAGTAGTCCACTTAAAAGACTTTTTCAATTCTTCTTTCAAATGGACCAGGTCCCTCTCTAATTCTTTATTCCTGTAAAGTGCTGACATAAGGTGTTTTTGTGAAGCTTTTAGTTTCTCCTCAGGATCAATCTCAAGCGTTGAGACTTCCTTCTTCCCTTTACCATCAACACCATTTACTTTCTTCAGGTTACCCATTAGACTCAGATTTTCAGAGTTCATCTTTGTAAATAACTCTTCAGTTTCAAAAATTTTGAGAGTTAAAGCAATTAACTCATGCTCTTGATTCTCTAATTTTTCTCTTAAGGTATTCTTTTCAGTAGTTAGTTCATATATAGAGTCTATCAACACACTCACAAGCCTTTATATCTTCCTAGCAGTGTAATTATCTAGATTCTTCTTAATATCAGATAAAGTTACCTCTTTTTCTTTTTCATCTTTTGTGTCTGTCCATAGTGCAAACAAGGAATCATAGATAACTGGACCTTCTTCCACTGCTAGTATAAATACAGCTCCAGTCTTCTCATCATCACTTGAATCACTGGAAGAATCTCCCCATGCTGCCAGAGCTTGCTTTACTGCGTAATCAGCTGCAACTTTTCTTCTTGAATTATCAGTGACCTAGTCCCTGATTTTTCCTTTGTCACCTGCAGCCTTGAGGTGATCCTGATGATCCATTTTGTGCATGGGACAGTCCTTGAGGAAATTCTCTGGACTTCTATATTTATGACACACCTCAATAGTGACACCCTTTCTGCTGCTACTTTTACTTCTTTGGAACTGGCCACCTTTCCTCATGGCTCTAACAATTTTTTTTGCCAAGTAGGCAACATCAATGTCTTTTTCATTGGACCCAACTTTGAGGCTTTTAGTGCCATAGATTTTTCCTTTTTGACTTCGTTCTTCTCTTCTCCTTACTGTTTCTTGAGTTCATGAGTTTTACGATTTCCAATCAGTTCATCCTTAGTGAGGGTCTTTAGATTTCTTGCCTCAGTTATAGCATCCACTTTGCTCTCTCAGGACTTTGGAAGGACACTCACTTGCTTATATGCTGGAATTACTTCTCCTAAGCAGTGAAGCTCGTTAGTGATAGAAGTGAATCTTCTATGCATTTTTTGGATTGTTTCTCCTTCTTTCACGATAAAGGTTTCATACTAAGTAGTCAGCATGTCTACTTTTAAATCCTTCAAATAAATAGTACCTTTATGAGCAGTCTTTAAGCAATCCCAGATTTCTTTTGCATTTTCATAGGCAAAAATCCTGTTATACTCATCCGGCCTTATGCCACAAGCTAACAGTTTCTTGGCCTTATATTTTTTTTTTATTTTCTTCCTGTCTTCATCATTGTACTCCCTCCTGCTTTTGATAACCATTTTTGTAAAATCTCCTTCTTTGACTTCTTTTATAGGTACATGTGGACCATCAAAAATAATTTCTATTAGCTCACTGTCCTCAGCCATAATAAAGTCAAATATCCTAGTTTTCCACCACCCATAATACTACCCATTAAATCTTTGTGGTCGAGTTGTAGATTGCCCTTCTTCTTGATTAGGTGGAGCAGCCATTCTAACCAAGAAACTCTAGGTGTGAACCTTTCAGAGTGACTAGGCTCTAATACCAACTTTTGAAACCCTTAAGGGTTACACCACATAGTAAGGGACCAGATCCCTTTGGATCAATCACAGGGAAACAACCCCTAATCATGCAGGAAGAGTACAAAACATGAATTTTTACATGGAAACCCAGAAAGGAAAAAACCATGGCTTTCCCTCAAAAGCCCCAAAGAAATCCACGATAATCAACCTCCTAATTATAATCTAGATTTCATCCTAACTCTAGGATCCTTGCGCTAGCAACAACTCTACTACCAGCTTATCTTGGTAATTCTACCAAAGAACTTCTCTATAGATTACCTCTAATCAGTCTCACACTTAGGCAACTTTACCTAAGCAACTCTCTTATAGGTTTAACAATTATTTTACAAATCAAAGTTCACTCAAGAACATTTTCTATTTAAGCTCACATAAACAGCTAAGAACTTGAGTAGTGTTAAAATGGGGTTTTTCTACCTCTCTTTTCACTCTTTAGAATTTGCAAAAACCGATTGTTGAAGAGGCGTCTCTTACATTTTATATCTGTATGATTATTAGGGATGGAATATCATTTGACCAGCTGTCCAAGTCGGTATAAAATAGCACTTGCAAGTTTGTTACACAAGAGGGCAAAACTATGTAGATACCATGTGCCAGCTATACAGTAATTTTCACGTCCAAGAACCTGGTCCCTGGCAGTTTAGCTACTCATTATAAAAAATACATATAGAATTTATATCATCCAAACATCCTCCTCCTCCATCTCATACCAGAGAGATGTATATATAGATATATAATAGGTGCACAAACATATGTCATGGCTAAAAAGAGTGTAAATTCACAGATTCATTGCCCAAGGTAAATTTGGGACTAAATCATTATAAAAATATAGAAAGGGGGCGAAATCTCTCACAATTGGAGTAATTAGCAGTATCAAATCATAAATCGGAATCTATCTCGATCAGATCTTTAAAATCATTATTAATCTCTTTACACATAGGTTATATATGGCAGACAATTATTGTTATGAAGAAATCCATTTTAAGGCAAAAAGTAGGCCTCAACTCCTATTTTGGAAAAATAGTAGCAAAATGATAATTTTTATGAATCATATCATGTACCAATTTAATAATCATGAATGTACCGAATCTATGCATGTCATCACCAGTATTCAAACAATGGAACAATTAGTACCAATATATGTCTATGAACTACAACCACATCCCTTACAAGGATAAACACTTCCCGAATGTCCAATCAGTATCATAACATGGCCTTGGGCCTACTAATATGTCTGAAATAGTTGCAACATCATAATCACGGCCTTAGGCCCACATACATATTCGGAACATATATCAATTATCATATCCATAAGCCTTCTTGTATCTATAAGTCGTAGCATATCTATGAGGCATATCATGACAATAGGCCATAAATCATCTCTATGAGGCATCTCACATCTAGGAGGCATAATACATCAATAAGCATCTCACATCTAGGAGGCATAATATATCAATAGGCATCTCATATCTAGTAGGCATAATATATCATAAGAATTTCACATCTAGGAGGCATAATATATCAATATGCATCTCACATCTAGGAGGCACAATGTATCTATAAGGCATCTCGCATCTAGGAGGCATAATATATCAATAAGTATCTCATATCAAGGAGGCATAATATATCAATAAGCATCTCGTATCTATAGGCCATATGTCATAACTATGTCTAAACCTATATTATGAAGTATGTTGATGGACCATATCATAATTTAAGTCTAAAAAGGCCATATCATCGCTACATGTCATTAATCGTAATATGGGAAAACCATCATAATTCACCAAGTCACAAAGTAACCTTATACTAAAGGATTAATGATCTCAACTATATCTAACATGCATAAATAAGTCCACAGGGGATAACACAAGTCTTGACCTAAGGTGGGCCGGAGGAACCCACTTCTAATTCTTGAAATTCGGCAATTTCCACCCCGAACTAGGCTAAGGTATCTAAATCCACTTCTAGAGGGTTTATAAGCCATAATCAATCCTAATATAGGTATTCTTCTTATAACATGAGCAATTAAGTCAACTCCGCCTAACTTACGGTTTCAAGGTCTCTAATATAACCCAAATAAGGGCTATTCATGTTAATCATACTTCCAACACTTAAACTACATCGCAAACCTAGCGTCATATCATAACCATTCTATGGGTTAGCTCAATCTATGATGAAGACAATATAATAAGTATCTCACCTTAGGAGTCAAATCACTCATCTCCTCAAGCTTCAATAATCAAGACTAAGTCACGGTGTTCTACCCATAATCAATCTTAACATTCACATTTACATGCAATATATAAAACACATCATCTTGTAAAGAAGAGTAGATAGAAGCCTACCTCAAAGCCAAATTGTAAATCCTTAAATCATCCATAAAATATCCATTTTTAGTCCACGATCCCAAAAGTCCGCTAAACTATCAAACTCATAATCTACACATCAATAGGAGTCAAACAAGACCCATATTATTATATAATGTTGGGTCAATTTTAGGTCAAGAACAGGGTTGTGGAGCCCATTAATGAAATCCAACATTGAACCTATCACGAGGTCCCTCGAAGGATAAGGAAGTTGTGCTCAAAAGTTGAGCACAAACGGAGCACAAATCGGGTCTCAAATCAACCCTTAAAGTTTAGCAATTCAAAGTCCTAATTTTTAAGAATTTATCAAGAAATTAAAGGGATCTTACCATGAATTCAAAGGGAAATCACAGAATAATTGTTAGCCAAGCTCCCCAAGTCATCTACAAGCTTCAATCCCAAGCTCTCCAAACTTCTAGGGTTTTTAGCTCTCAATAAATGGGTGAAGAATGAGAAAAATGGGCTAAAATGGGGTATTTGAACCCACTCGAGGTTCTCGGGAGTCGCAATTACGACTCAACAGTCATGATCACCATATCCTGTGGCTGCATACGCTAACCGCGATCGTGATCAAAGACTCATGATCGCAACACATGAGGCCTGATCAAACTTATCGCGATCATAGTATCTTGGTGACTGCCAAGGGTATCATGATCGTGACCCTTGGCACTGCGATAACGATGCACTAGATAGAATAATAGACTTGGAACTTCCAAGCCCTCGGGATTCATCTAGAATCCCGTAAACGCAAATAAATCTTGTAATCATACCAAATTTGATGTTCCAAATATCAGGAATCCTGTATACGCAAATGAATTATGTAAACATACCAAATTCAACATTCCAAACTCAATGACACAATCGAATTTTCCATCCGAGGTCATTTCAACTTAATATAGGTCCCACACCCATAGTTTGTTTTCTTAACTTTTTGATTGATAGGTCGAAATAAGCTCGGGTGTCTCAGGACTCAAACCAAAGGTCTACCTAGCCTAAAATTGATATTCCAGAGCTGATGGCGCTATCAGAATTATTATGCAAGGTCATCTACTAGGAGTTTTGGTTCGAGACCAAATCCTAAACAATGAAAGTTCCAAAATAAGGAAATAAGCCTAAAGTCCAAACGAACTGTCCGATCACCGAATCGATTGTTCTAACAAGTCATAAATGAGTTGTAGCCGCTGTGGAAAGGCTCAAAATGCAAAAAAATTCATGCAAATCAAGGAAATAACTTAGAGGGTCATCACAATATCCATTATTACAAGGACTTTTGTCTGCGAAAATCAATGGATAGAAAGATCTCAAAGCTTAAAAGGATGGGGTACTGGACTCGCATGACTTCCCAGATACCCTCCACGAAGAGAGAACACTCTCAAGGGATTTTTCTATAGGTATCCCTTTTTCAACCAGCTCTCCCATTTCACTTTCAAACAACCAAAAGTCAACCTCAACCAACAACTGTCCTCCAATCAAATTAAGACAGACTGATGTATGCAAATCTAAACTACAACACACTAGTACCGTTTCGATACCCGCACAAATCAACTCTCATCCAAGCCAAAACCAACCCAAGGCATAAATCATACAAACGACCCCAAATCTAAATATAACCTTCTTTTACCATTCCACATTTGCTATCTAGTCTATACTGAGAGAAAAATCACCTGAATCCTATCTGCACAATCTCATTATTGAGATCTCAAACAACTGAAGCTTATTCGCTGAAAGTCCATACGAAAATCATAAGAATAAGCTTGTAAGATGCTATCTAGACACACAAATAGAGATAATAAAGGAATGCAAACTGTGCCAATGCTACCACTAAATTGGATAGTAATCGAAACTGAGATCTAGAAGTCTAAAGCATAACTACTCATCACTGAACGATTCGCTCCAGGATGTCCCATCAATTGAGGATAAACCCAAACGGAATCCAACTCAAGCATACTACTCCTACTGAGTATATCATCCAAAGTTCTCACAGAAAATTGAATACCCAAGGTCAAAGCTGAAAGAATCCAATACCGGGTGCATGGGCTATCATCTGAACACTTATCAACTATAATCCATTCGATGTCAAGAAGACCAAATAGGTAACCATAGAGTAGGCTGAACCAACCTATAAATGAAATCTGAATAGAGAAAAATCTAAAACAAAGGTTTGCAAGCTCTACAACTCCAAGATAAAATCTCAATACCAAGGTAGAATCGCTCGATATCAACTACCCAAATCAAACCTGAAGATGGGTTGGCATTAATACTCCAATTCTATCATAACTTCCAAATCTCTATTCCAAGGCATCAAATCCAAACTAAAGTCAAATACTCACATTGACCATACTGTCCAGATCAGATGCATCTGTACTAAAATTATACCAAGGAAAAATCAAAACATAGCTGAAGAACAAAATCGCCATAGAGGATAAATCATCGGCTGAAACACAAGAAATCAACTTCTTATCTGCTGGGGGGCATGAACTATCTAAGCATACTCAAGAACTCCCTAAGGCTGCAACTCATGCTAGTAGAACAAAATCTTTAGCATCTCAGAGAAATGGAACTTTAGCTGAAAACTAATCAATCCAATACTCCACCTCGACAAAGAATAGCCATAGGCACATATCATCGAGGAGAAGTACTCCACCAAATCTTATAAGGCCGAACAAATTCTAAAATAGGGATTTTCTAAATCCACCCAAGTAGGAAAATCATAGCTCAAACAATCCATGAATCATCTTACAGAGGAAGAAAATACCAGTCTCGACATCAATGACAAGGTCTAGACCACTATCGGAAAGTGAACCAACAATCAAGATGAAGAATTTTTGATGTACAAACTCAAGAAGCAATCACAGGAAAGACCACCTACCCTAACTCTCAAACCCCACTTTTAGACAAAAATCGTAACACGATCAGAAAGGAGCATCCAATCTCCACACTCATATCACGAGCAAACCATCACAAGGAGATGAATCCAAAAATTCTAAGAGATGAATCCAGGATATCTCGACATCGATGTCAAACCACTATCGGGTAATGAAATAGCCACACGCAAAGAATGGATCAAAAATTAGTCAAGATAAAAAATGGACTACATAGAAAGGGGTAGCTAAAGCAAAAACCTTTACAACCCGATAAAAAAAGTCTAAGAATCCCAAACCCAAGAACAATTGATACATCTAAATTGCCAACTCTAGAATCTTAACAGAACCATAGAAGGTCAACGTACCTTCAATACCATAGTCCACTCCACAATTGACCTGGCATAGCTAACAGAAGAGGAAAACAACAGACCTCACCTTGCTATAGAAAGGAAATCATCAAATAAGTCTATAGCTGCTCAAGCCACCGAATAAGAACTGCAAGGAAGGGAAATTTCTAACTAGATAACACTAGTCTAAATAGCTACCCAACAAGGATCAATTTTATCAAATAATAACATTTAGCAATGACAACAATAGCAATGACAACATCAACATCAATATAATGAATATGTGGTACCAAAATGAACATCAATAGCAAGTACCACTCAAGGGCCACAATAAGGCTAATATGTCAAGGTAAATGGGACTTGAACCCAAACGCTACACCCATAGGGAGAAAATATCAATACAAATTTACTCCATCCACTACTACAAAAAATAATCCATGGGGGTAGTCATATAATCATAAATTCAATAACAAGGAACACAATAATTAATATGAACTCGTTAAGGCATATAATCATTGATGGGTAAAAAAGCCTGAATACACATAAATGGAAGGAGTAAATATGGGAAATAAAAACACACCTATTATGGTGAAATCCGCAATCACATGCCCGACTGTTCTAAGGAAGAATGAATCTAAATGGGTCCAAACTCAGACCGATCGACTGAATCTTAAATTCAGGTGCTAAATACACTATCTCTAATTGAAGGTGCCACAATATCACGGGACTGATCTAAATGAGCTGAATGACTACCAATCCCATATCGAGGACACTTTCTAGGCTAGTGACTGATCTTTCTACAGTCGTATCAAACTCCTAAAGCCCTAGCTTGTCTATAAACATGAACTGAGCCCAAATGGCTGACCAACTGACGCTAAGAGCACTCTCTACTGTCACGGTCCTTCTCTCCATAGTCATACCCTACCTTAAGAACTCTAGGATGCCATGAAATATATGCTAACTCTATCTGAACAACTAACTCACGTTTGGGGCACTCTCTGGACCAATGTCCCATCTCACTATAACTAAAACAATCTCCTAGAGTTCTTTGAGGTACTACACACTCTGATCCCGAATGGACGCCACAACCTAAAGACCCACAACGAATAATTCACAAGGTTCAATGAGAAATTCGCAAGATATGACCACCATGACTAATATGAGAGCCACTCACAGTCTGAAACACTACCTGTGAAGGGACGATAGGCCACAAGTGAAGCTGATCTCTACCGTAAGGATCCTTACTCCCAGATGAAATACCAATAGCACTATACTAATGGCATGGCATCTTTCCACCACCTCCTTAAGTCTCAATACATACTCTCTCCATAGCCCTCACATGATCAATAACTTGAGAGAATGAAGACCCAACTGCTATCAAGTGCTCAATGCTAGGCGTAGTAGCGATGTTAAGCCTCTAATAAATCTACACACCATGTCCATCTCAGAGGGATATAACATAGAATATGCCTGGCCCACTCAAGAAACCCAATCGCATACTCAAAAATTGATAAATAACCTTAAGAAACACTAATAGACCCAGCTCCATTCTGAAAACTGCTCGATGAATCAAATGTCATCCTTGGATATGAGGTATGCACAATTAGACTCGGAATCTCCAATGCTGAATCTCGAAGAGTTGAAGCAGTCGTAAACTCAATCGGAGCCTAAGCTGGCCCCAAACCCTTTGGCTAATGTTGAAGATCTTCGATATCCATCCCTGACTCTTTAGTGTGATGCTGCATCGAAATGCATGTTGAAGTCCCATCCACATCTATCGACCGTCTCGTATAGTCCATCAGGAATAAAATAGAGTCAAAGAATATGGTTGAGGCTCATAAAAATGTGGACACACAACAAAGAGTCTAGAAATAAATTTCCTTAGAATGTCACTAAAGCCTCTTGAAGATAGGTTACGAACATCTTCGCATCGATACGCAGGACTCTACTAAAAACTTAGCTCTTTTACAAATACACCGGTGAATCTAGGCTCTGATACCAATTTGTCATGACCCAATTACTTAGGTCATGATGGCGCCTACCATAAATCACCAGTAGGCAAGCCAATCTCATAGTCCAAAACTTCTAGTAATGGACTACCAAAAAAATGAAGAAAAAAATGTGGAAAATATGAAATAAATTCCAACATACATAAGATAATCCCAAAACCTAGTGAAATTATTACAAGAGCTTCCAGTATAATAAGAATATGAATAAGGTACTAAATGAATATATAGATACAACCAAATTTGAATACAACCTAGAGACTAGTCTAGTAAATAGTAGGGAGGAAAGCAATACTCTAATAGTCAGGAGCTGACTTTATTTCTCCAAACTTTAGCTACTCTGAACGATGCACACAACACCAACGATAACCCATATTATGATTTGCAGGTTGTGGAAGTGTAGTATGTGTACCAAGCACGTGATACTCAGTAGGAAACTGTTGATTGAGCTCCAAAGATAATGCAGATACATGTAACATATAAACAGAATAGAAAACTACACTAAAATATCCAACAACCACATAACAAAGCCAATGAGATGATAAGGATAAACTATGATTTTCATGTATTAAACACTAACATAATGAGGCTAAGGAAGTATTAAGGATAAACTATCGTATTCCCTCCATATTCAGGAATCCAAACACTATTCCATATATCTGTGGTGAATATACGAATAAAAGGGTGAAAGAAGGATAAATAACAGTATACATAACCAAGAAATGAGTATACAATCTGAACAAATGAAGGAAGGGATATATGGTAGTACCTTACCTATATATAGATAGATATACATACATACATACATATATATATATATATATATATATATATATATATATATAAACAAGGTCAACTTGAAGTACAACCTAAATCATCAAACTAGCATTTTTAAGACCTCGTGATCATAGAAGGAACTAGTGCTAGAATATTCAGGGTTTCTAATCCATACATCTAATCATGAGATAATCATGCATAATAATATAATCATAAGATAAAATAGACAGGATCATACCTCAAGTCTCAATACTAAATTATTAACCCATCTGTCACAAACTAGCCATAACAATGATCATAATAATAATAATAATAATAATAACAACGACAACGCGAGTAACCATCTAGTCCAGACAAACAATACCTAACAGATCCTATCACAAACCACCACCACCCCAGGCTCAGAAGTTTCAATCAACATATAACACACCACAAGGCATACTTATCACCCATACCTATGCAACCCCCCATACAGCTAATAGATATAGGCGCATACTGGTGATAGGCGTTGTGCATGCAAGAATGAATGAAACAACATCCATAATATCATAATCACCATTATCATCATCGTAGTTATCATCATCATCATCATCATCATCATCCGTCCTTGCCCGGTATATAAGCATATCATCATAATCATCCTTTGGCCTTGCTGGGTATAGAAGCATATTATCATAATGATCCTCCAGCCTTGTCGCGTATATTTCTAGCCTTTCCAGTTATAAATATATATATGTATATATATAACATCGGTACTATAATCTGTCATCGAGTTTTACTCAGAATTTATATCATTAATGCATCCTCCTCCTTCGTCCCATGTCGAAGAGATGTGTATATAGATATATAATAAGTGCATGGACTTAAGCCATGGCTAAAAAGAGTGTAAATTCATAGATTCATTACCCGAGGTAAACTTTGAACTAAATTATTATAAAAGTGTAGAAAAGGGTCGAAATCTCTCACGACCAAAGTAATTAGCAGTATCAAATCATACATCAAAATCTGCGTAGGTCAAATCTTTAAAACCATTATTAATCTCTTTACACATAGGTTATTCATTGAGTCAGATTATTATTATTGTTATGAAGAAATCCATTTTAAGGTGAAAAGTGAGTTTTAACCCCTATTTAGTAAAAACAATAATAAAATCATATTTTAGTAAGAATCATATCATGTATCGATTTAATAATCATGTATGTACCAAATCTATACATGCCATCACTAGTATTCAAATAATGGAACCATAAGCATTAATATATATCTAAGAACTACAATCACATATTTTACAAGGATAAACACTTCCCAGATGTCCAATTGATATCATAACACTACCTTAGGCCTAATAATGTGTCCAGAATAGTTACAACATCATAATCACAGCCTTAGGCCCACATACATATCCAAAATACATATCAATAATCATATCTATAAGTTGTCTCATATCTATAAGTCCTAGCATAGTTATAAGGCATATCATGTCTATAGTACTTAAATCATATCTATGAAGCATATCACATCTAGGAGGCATAATATATCAATAAGGCATCTCACATCTAGGAGGCATAATATATCAATAAGGAATCTCACATTTAGGAGGCATAATATACCAATAAGGCATCTCAAATCTAGGAGGCATGATATATTAATAAGCATCTCACATCTAGGAGGCATAATATATTAATAGGTATCTCACATCTAGGAAGCATAATATATCAATAAGCATCTCTCATCTAGGAGGATTAATATATTAATAGGAATCTCACATCTAGGAGGCATAATATATCAATAAGCATCTCACATTTAGAAGACATAATACATCAATATGCATCTCACATCTAGGAGGAATAATGTATTAATAAGGAATCTCACATCTAGGAGGCATAATATATCAATAAGCATCTCACATCTTGGAGGCATAATGTATCAATAAGCATCTTACATCTATATGCCATATATCATAACTATGTCTAAGCCTATATTATGAAGCATGTTGATGGACGATATCATAATTCAAGTTCGAAAGCCATACATCGCTACATGCCATTAATAATAATTTTGGAAAACCATCATAATTCACCAAGTCACGAAGTAACCTTATACTAAAGGCTCAATGGTCTAAACTATGTCTAACATGCATAAATAAGCCCACAAGGGATAACATAAGTCTTTGCCTAAGGTAGGCTGGAGGAACCCACTGTTAATCCTCAAAATCCTTACTTAGGCAATGTCACAACCCGAACCAGGACCTGGCCGTGATGGGTATCTCAAGTACCACATGGACTGGAGATCACCCCTTCACCTATCCAAACTAAACACACCATACCCCAATGTCTACTAAATTCTGAACATATAATAGTCTAAGAAATTTTTAAATATATATCCATAACCAACCACCGTTAACCGGCCAAATGACCTAACGACACTACCCAATAGCCATAATTGTCCAAGCAAAGCCTTCTAAACTATGATCCAAAATTGAATATCAATAGAGTGTTGGGACATGCCCCCGATAATAACCAAAAACAAAATCCAAAGGGATAGTCAAAATGTAAAGGAAACCATAATCATGAAATGGGGTCTTTTGTAGTATGGAAACTCACCACTTCAATTTGACTCTCTAGGCGATCCCAAATCCAAGTCACTGAGCAGGAGGAGTAGAAGTATGACCAATTCCTGCATCACGTAGGGATACAACATCCGAAGACAGTTAGCGGGATAAATGCTAGCACGTAACTCAGGCTAAGGATAACATAATGATATGATCAATAGTTAAAAATCATTAAAAAACCAATGCACATAATCAAATGCATAAACATAAATATATATATCACATGCCAGGATAGGAAAAAAGGCTTAAAATGTATTTTAAAACTTTAGCCTGGGTGGTGTAGCTCAACCATCATATAATAGTACCCACGGGCTATATGGGCCCCAACTCTCACCCCCTGGTCGGGCCCCAATGCGTGTAGCCATACAAACCAGAGAATAATCTCATATATATGCACATGGGGGACTCAAACCTCCTATCATATACCAAGATAACTTCAGCACCCGATCATATAATGATTTACGGGGGACTCGAATCTCCTTAATCATAAAATAAAAATATGGGGGACCCAAACCTCCCTGGTCACTTTGACCCCCCGTATCGGCAAGTGCGATTTCTAGAATCGGTCACTCGGACCTCTACTTTCACGACTTAGCTACACAACCCTTACTAGATCCCAATTAAAACAAGTATCATATATTTCCATTCATTTAACCACATTCCACATTAAGGAGTACATTGTGGGTATCGTCATACCAACTACACTTGCAAGGTAACACATCATGCCCAAAATAATTTCCTTTAACATGGGGAGCACCACTCCTTTTGTTCATTAATACACGATTGGAGACACCTACTCCCTTTGTTCATTAAATCATACCATTGTATTTCAAATATACCTTTATATCATGCAATATTTCAAAACTAGTTCAGTTTTACAAATTCCCACAGTTCTCATAATTACATCCAATTTCATAGTATGGGGTTGGGGGCATAACTACTTCAAAAGTCACAAGTTTTGGAAAATCATATTTCCCTAGTTCGTTTACCATACCCATGAACCCACAAGTTCAAAACCATATTTAAAATATGGATATTATATATAAATCATGAGAAACATTGTTCAATTCATAAACATTCAAAACGCCCAACCCTTGTTTCAAAACCATCATAATAATCTCATGAACAATACTTTAAATCACATGCTTTCACAAAATTAACAATGAGAAAAGAGTAACATATTTGTAATAGTAAGATATACAAAGAGAAATCACCCTTAAGAGCCCTAATTGATTAACGTCTTAAAAACCCTAAGTGTTTTTTACCTTGAGAATTTAAGAGTATTTGAGATGTTACTTAGACTGTTTATGAGATACAATGACACCCTAAAGAAGTTATAAGATGTGGGTTTCAAGTTGTATGAGAGGGGAAATGTCTAGAATGCCCTAAACTTAAAAGCTGAAAAAGTGCCACCTTTGACTACGAGTCAACCCCTTGACTCTTAACCATACCTTACGACTCATCACCACGCGTCGTAACCAAGGAAGTACCACCAAGGAACCCTAAATTATGATCCTTATGACTCAATAGCACCACTCGTAGTGGGACCCTATGACTAGTATAGTCCAGTCATAGTCAACACAGAACCTAATTTGGGACTTATACAGGACACCCTACAATTACACCTAACAACTCATAACATATCCTTACTACTCTTAGTGAGCCACTCATACTCAAAATAGAATCAAGCCAAAAACTTACTGGTTTGGTTACAACTCGTCAGGACACCCTACGAATCATAAGGTCCAGTCGTAACTAGGGCACTGAGCTCAAAGCTCAAAAAATTTTCAAGGGCTAAAATTCAGGATGTTTCAATTCTCCCCCACTTGGATCATTTTCTCTCGAATGGTGGGACAAGGCTATTGCTAGCATGATTTGACTCCATATTCCTCTACTCTTACCTTTAACAAACTCAGAAAATAAAGATGCCAAGGAAATCACTCTTTCCTTTAACAAAGTCACAAAATAAAGATGTTAAAAATAACACATACCTTAAGCAAGATTATCCAAAGTGGAAAAAAAGAATGTATACTTGGGCCGCATGTCCTCTTCGGCTTCCCAAGTAGACTCTTCAACCTTGTGCTTCCTCCATAGAACCTTTTTCGAAGCTGCATCCTTCGTACATAATCGAAGAACTTTCCAATCTAAAATTTCAACTGGGACTTCCTTATATGATAAGAAATCAAAAATATCCACCTCCTCCAAAGGAAAAATCATTGAAGGATCACCCACGCTCTTTATTAACATCAAAACATGAAAAACCAAATGAATGGAGCTCAAACTAGGAGGTAACTCCAACTTATATGCAACATTACCAACCCTCTTCTAGACCAAGTAAAGGATGACATACCAGGGACTGAGCTTTTTCGTCTTCCCAAACTGCATTACTCCCTTCATGGGAGATACCTTCAAGAACACCTAATCGTCAACCTCAAACTCTAACTCCCTACGTCTCACATCCACATAGGACTTTTTTCGACTTTGTGCAGCCTTATGTCTATACCAAATCACCTTCACCTTCTCTATTGCCTGATGAACCGAATCCAGGACAAATATCTCAGCCTCCCAAATTTCAAACCACCCAATAGGAGACCTTTACCTCCTACTATACAATGCCTCAAACAGAGTTATCCCTATACTAGAATGGTAGCTATTATTATACGCGAACTCTATATGAGTCAAATGATCAACCCAAATACCACATAGTCAATTA
The DNA here is from genome assembly GCF_002878395.1 of Capsicum annuum. NCBI lineage: Eukaryota > Viridiplantae > Streptophyta > Magnoliopsida > Solanales > Solanaceae > Capsicum > Capsicum annuum. Next base: position 124,873,851 of record NC_061121.1, on the reverse strand, counting down.
GGAAAGCCCGAAGCGTATCTTCTAATGTCTAAATAGTTCTTTTTGCTTGCCCATCTGACTGCGGGTAGAAAATAGTACTAAGGTTCACCTTAGATCCCAAACCTCTCTGAAACAAACACCAAAAATCCGATGAGAACTGAGTACCGCGATCAAACATGATAGAAACAGGCACCCCATGCAACTTCACAATCTCTTGGAGGAACATGCTCGCATAATCCTCTGCTGAATAATTTGTCCTCACTGGCCAGAAATGAGCATACTTAGGCATCTTATCCATGATGATCGAAATCGAATCAAACTGATTCTGAGACCAAGGAAGACCAGTAACAAAGTCCATATTAATTACCTCCTATTTTAACACCGGCAATTCAATCCCTTAAGTCAACCCACTAGGCCGCAAGTGCTGAGCCTTCACTTGTTGACACACTATGCATTTAGCCATAAAACTGGCCACAACTCCCTTCATATTATTCCACCAATAAATCTCCTTAAGATCATGATACATATTTATCAAACCAGGATAAATTACATAACACGACTCATGAGCCTAAGCCAAGATTCTTTCTCTCAATCTAAATCGGGAATACATAATCTGCCTTGATATTTTAAGATAACATCGCCACCAATCTCAGAAGCTACAACCTTTTGATGCCCTACATCCCTATTAATCTTCATTAACACAGGATCCAATACTCGCTTCTCTTTTATTTTTATAGCAAGGGATGACTTTATGACCTCTTGCACAAATAGACCACTATCCTCAAAGTCCAAGAGACGAACTTTGAGGTTAGTCAAATGGTGAATATCTTTCACCAACTCCCACTTATCCTCATCCACATGAGATAGAATCCCCATGGATAACCTACTAAGAGCATCAACAACCACATTATCTTTACCTGGGTGATAGTAGAGACTCATGTCATAGTCTTTCAAAAACTCAAGACTCCTTCTCTTCCTGAGATTCAACTCCTCCTGGGTGAATATATATTGCAGGCACTTATGATCGAAAAAAAATATCTACATGGACTCCATACAAATAATGATACCAAATATTCAATGTGAACATCACAACCAACAACTCTAAGTCGTGAGTCGGATAGTTCCTTCATGAACTTTCAGCTTCGTAGAATCATAAGTCACCACCCTACCATGCTGCATCAACGCACAACCAAGTCCCACACGGGACACATTGCAATAGACTACAAAACCATCAGTTCCTTCAGGTATAGTCAAAACTAGAGCTGAAGTCAACTTATCTTTTAGCTTCTAAAAACTATCCTCGAAAACATCAGACAATAAGAACTTCACCTTCTTCTAGGTCAGCTTAGTCAACGGGGTAGATATAGTCGAGAAACTCTTTACAAATCTCCTACAGTAATCGGTTAAACCCAAGAAACTCCGAATATTGATTAAAGTCGTGGGCCTAGGCCACTTTTTAACCACTACAGCTTTCTGCGAATCCACTATGATCCTTTTACTATAATTGACATGACCCAGAAAATTAGCAGCCTTCAACCTAAACTTACACTTTGAAAACTTAGCATACAAATGCTGATCTTTCAGGGTTTACAAGATGGTACAGAGGTGATGGGCATGATCTTTCTCACTCTTGAAATACACCAAAATATCATCTATAAACACAATAACGAACAAATCCAGAAACTGGCGGAGTACCCTATTTATCAAGTCCATGAATGTTGTCGGGGCATTAGTCAAACCAAAAGACATGACTAAGAACTCATAATGACCATATCGGGTTCGAAAAGCGGTCTTAGGGATATCCACTTCCCTAATCTTTAGCTAATGATAACCTAACCTAAGATCAATCTTAGAGAAATATCTAGTACCCTGAAGTTGGTAAAATAAATTATCAATCCGGGGAAAAGGATACTTATTATTCATCGTTACCTTATTTAACTTAAGGTAATCGATGTACATTCGAAGGAAACCATCTTTCTTACGCACGAACAAAATAGGAGCACCCCATGGAGACACACTAGGATGGATAAAACCCTTGTCAAGGAGGTCTTTTAATTGCTTATTAAGCTGCTTCAACTCAGCCAGAGCCATTCTATAGGGAGGGATAGAGATATAATGAGTGTCTGAAACAGGGTCAATCCTAAAATTTAAATTAGGAAGGGAGATATGATCTACCAAGAAGATCATTAGGAAGAACCTTGGGGAATTTATTAACCACGAGAATGGATAGAATGAAGGACCCTCCTAGTTAGAATCCTTTACCCATACCAAATAATAGAGACATCTCTTGGAATCAACTTCTGGGATCTAAGATATGATATGAACCTTCCCTTAGGCACTAGAGAACCCCATTCCCATTTAATGACTAACTCATTAGGAAATTTAAACATGGCCTTATGGGTTCGATAATCTGAGGAGGCATAGTGCGAATGCAACCATTCCATCCTTAATATGACATCAAAATCAACCATATCTAATTCTATCAGATATACTAGAGCTTTTGTACCACTAACAGATACCACATAACCCCTATAAAATAAAAAAGGGGTCAGGGATATATTTGGGACCTAAACCAAAATGCACAGCCATAAATAGGATCACATAAGAAAGAGTAGACCCTAAATCAAGAAAGTAATACATATCATAAGAAAAGAGTCATAATATACCAGTGATGACACTAGGGTATGTGATCTTGGGTGTATTTATATGCCTAAGCACTATAACTTATCCATATTTTAGCTAAGTTTAGAGAACAAAGTGCCTAGTTTCTTATGTTTTTACTCTACTTCTATGTAATTGAGCTTATCGATGTGATTAGAATGATTTCAGGTATTAATGAGGTAGATGAATACATAATGAGAATATGGAGTGCGGATGGCATATGACATAAGAGAGAGTAGAAGTCTGGACCAAATATGGTGCCTAGAAACTATGTCCAAGACTAGTTTGTCATTTATAATTAGTTCAGGGACTTAGAAGGCAATTATGAGAGAAAAGATTATTAAAAGGCTTAATGCTAAATTTTTATTCATTATTCATTATTCTGTATTAGTTTTTGAAGAGGGAGAGTGGCGGCTTAGCTTGGAGAGAGAGAAAATATTTTTCTTTTGTTCTCATAATTCGCACACCAAGATCATCTTCTAGTTTTTAGTATGATGAATATATTTATGATGACTTTCATTTTGTTCATAAGTAGCTAAGTTTATTAGTTAGGGTTATGGAAGCCTTGTGGCATATAATCTATCACTTTGGGTTTTGAATTCATTATGCATTGATTTGTTTATATCATACTCTCTTCGCTTATCTTGAATTCTCATGGTTGCAAACATAGAGGATATGCCTTAAAATGCAACTTGTTCGAAAGAAAGGTTGATTTTTAGAAAAGAGAGTAGTGACAAGAAAATAGGATTACCAACCCCTATTTCATAAGTTAATGCCTTAGCAGGATTAACTACTTGGAGATTTTGTATTGTTTTTGGTAAACGCTTTTAATTCGAGAGAACTAAAGTGAATTAGTCCTTGATGGTTGAGAAATACTAGGATTATGTTATTAAATACAATATGTTTCGCAGAGTCCTGATGAGTAGCAAGGCATACAAGCGATTTTGGCTAGTTTGTTACTAGAAGCAGAAGCGGTACCTTTTTGTGAAAGAGCTAATAAAGTGGCAACAAGAATCTTATTTTACACAGAAGAAACCTTAGAAGGACATTCCCTCGAGAAGTGACCAATTTGACCACATTTAAAATATATGTTCCTTCTTCAGTAAACCCATGGTGCACCTGCCCATAGAATCTACAAGAAGGATATGATGAAGCGGACTGAGCCCCACCATCCTGAGATTGGGCACCCTGTACCCTAAACCCACCGTTATACTAAGAATGATGATCACCCGACGGCTTCAAATTAGGATCACTAGCCGTAGAGTAGGAACCAAAACTCCCCCATTTCTTCTTGGACCACTTTCCACCTTCTCTACCACTCTGCTATTGACATCCACCCTGATAAAAAAATCTAAACTTCTTATTCTCTCTTTCTTCTATCTGCGCCTATTTTTTCTTTTCTCTCTCAAACTACTGCATATCACAACCAATCTGGAGATATTCATATCTTTGTTCAACAAGGCAATCTTACTCTGTATAAACAAATCATGGGACAACCCAAAAGCAAATTTCTTCATTCTAGCCCTTATGCTAGACACTAACTCAGGATAATATCGGGACAACTGGTGAAATTTCAAGGCATACTCCTTAACCATCATCCTACCTTGCTTCATATTTACAAACTCTTTCTCTTTCGCCTCCCTCAACTCCTGAGGAAAAAAATAGTCCAGAAAAGTACTTGAGAAATTATTCCACAATGTGGATTCGAATCATCTCTCCTAGACCATTCCCACTCCTCAAACCATTGGTATGATACATCCTTTAACTGATAGGTTGTGAATTCTACACCCTCCATGTTAGTAGCATGCATAACTCGTAAGATCTTCTCTATCTCATCAACAAAACCATGATGATCCACCTCAACCTTAACATAAGTAAATATTAGAGGACTCAACGTCATAAACTGTAACCCTTGTGGCCTTAGAAGATGGAGTAACAGAAGCTACATGCTCAAACTGGGAAGCTACCAACTGAGCCAACATATGAATGGACTGATGAAATTCTGCATTTAACACATCAGCCTGAGGAGCTCGAGGAGGACTAGAGGGGATCGATGGAACTCCTAAAATGAAATTAGGAACTAGACCTCTAGATCGGGTTTGTACCCCATAAGTAGGGTATGTCTCATCAACATTGTCCTCAAGTGGGACAGAGGATTTTTCATGAGCTTCAGATCATCATGGAGGCATGATATAAAAAGCAAACAAATAGGAATTAGAGAGACTCAATACCTTTGACACTATAACTTGAAATAGAACAACAAGAAAGAGAAACATTCCTAAATGTCTTGTAGCCTTCCCCTTATAAGTGTGGCATGCTACACACCCATAAAAGAGACTCTACTCAACATAACTTTATTAGATACTGAATGACACCAAACCTGGCTCTAATACTGCCTTTGTCACGACCCGAACCAAGGCCTGGCCGTGATGGGTATCTCAGGTCCCACATAGACTGTAGATCACCCCCTGCACCTAACCAAACCAAACACACTACACCCCTAAGGTCGGCTGAATTCCAAATATATAAAAAGATAGCGTACAATAGTCTAAGAAAGTTTTAAATACATGTCCATGACCAACCACCAACGACCAGCTAAACGACTAATCGACATCGCCCAATAGCCACAATAGTCCGAAAAAAGCCTTCTAAACTTTGCTCTAAAACTGAATATCAATAAATTATCGGGACAAGCCCCCGATAATAGCCAAAACAAAATTCAAAGGGATAGTCAAAATATAAAGGAAACCATAGTCATAAATAGGGTCTTGCGAAGTATGGAGCTCACCACTTCAATCTGACTCATTATTTGATCCTGAATCCAAGTCACTGAGCAGGAGGAGTAGAAGTATTACCAATTCCTGTATCATATAGGGATACAATGTCCAAAGACAATTAATGGGATAAACGCTAAGCATGTAACTTGGACTAAGGATAACATAATGATATGATAACTATTTTAAAACCATTCAAAAACAATGCATATAATTAAATGTATAAACATAAATACATATATCATAGGGAACAAAGCTTAACATGCATTTCAAAACTTTAGCTTAGGTTGTGTAGCTCAACAATCATATAATAGTACCCATGGGCTATATGGACCCTAGATCTCACCCCCTGGTTGGGCCCTACTGCGTGTAGCCATACAAACTAGAGAATAATCTCATATATATACACATGGGGGACTCAAACTTCCCAACATATACTAGGGTGACTTAAAAACCCGAACATATAATGATTTACGAAGGAATCAAACTTCCCTAATCATGAAATAAAAATAAGGGGGACTCGAACCTCCCTGGTTACTTTGACCCTCGCATCAGCAAATATCGATCACTCAAACCTCCATTTTCACGACTCGGCTACACAACCCTTATTAGAGCCCAATTTTAAAAGTATCACGCATTTTTATTAATTTAACCACATTCCATATTAAGGCATACATTGTTCGTATCATCATACCAACCATACTTGTATGGTAACACATCATGCCTAAAATAATTTTCATTAACTTGGTGAGAACAACTCCCTTTGTTCATTAATACAAAGTGGGAGACACCAACTCTCTTTGTTCATTAAATCAGACCATTGTATTTCAAATATCCCTTTATATCATGAATAGTTTAAGACTAGTTCAATTTTACAAATTCCTACAATTCTCATAACTACACCCAATTTCATATTATGGGGTTGGGGTCATAACCACTTCAAAAGTCACAAGTTTGGGAAAATCATAATTCCTTAGTTCATTCACCATAACCATTTACCCATAAGTTCAAAACCATATTTAAAACATAAAAATCATATATAAACCATGAGAAAGATTGTATTTATAAACATTCAAAAAACCCTACCATTGTTTTAAAACCATCATAATAATCTCATGAACAATACTTTACATCACATATTTTTACAAAATTAAAGATGATGAAAGAGTAATATGCCTGTAATAGTAAGTTGTACGGAGAGAAATCACCCGTGAGATCCCTTATTGATCAATTTTTTGAAAACCCTAAGTGTTCTTGAACTTAAGAATTTAGGAGTATTTGAGACGTTACTTAGATTGTTTCTAAGAGATAATGACACCCTAAAGAGGTTATAAGGCATGGGTTTTAAGTTGGGTAAGTGGGGAAATGTCTAAAATGCCCTTAACTTAAAAGATGAAAAAGTTCCACCTTTGACTATGAGTCAACCCCTTGACTCATAAATACACCTTACGACTCATCACCATGAGTGATAACCAAGGTGGTACCACCAAGGCACCCTATATTGTTATTCTTATGACTCAATGTCACTACTCATAATGGGAACCTACGACTCGTAGGGTCCTGTCGTAGTCAACACAGAACCTAATTTAAGACTTATACTGGACACCCTACGATTACACTAAATGACTCATAACATATCCTTATGACTCTGAGTGAGCCACTCAGCCCTGGTTACGACTGGACCTATGAGTCGTAGGGTGTACTGATGAGTTATTGGGATGAGTCATAAATAAACTAGTAAGTTTATGGCTTGATTCTACTCTAAGTACCGTGAGCTCAAAGCTGAGGAAATTTTCAAGGGTCAAAATTTAGGGTGTTTCAGGAAATTTCCACTCCGGACTAGGCTAATGTACCTAAATTAACTTTAAGAGGGTGCATAATCCATAATCAATCCTCATATACGCATTTCACCTAAAACATGAGCAGTTAAGTCAACTTCATCTAAATTATGATTTCAAGGTTATTAAAATAGTCCAAATAAGGGTATTCATATTAATCATACTTCCAACACTTAAACTACATCCCAAACCTAGAATCATATCATAACCAATCTATGGGTTAGCCCAATCTATGACAAAGGAAATAGGATCTAAAAAATATGACAAGTATTTCACCTTATGGATCAAATCACTCATAAAATCCCCAAGTTTCAATAATCAAGACTAAGTCACGGTGTTCTACCCTTAATCAATATTAACTTTCACATTCACATGCAATATATAAAATATATCATATTGTGAAGAAGAGTAGACAGAGGCCTACCTCAAAGATGAACTATAAATCCTTGAATCATCTACAAAATGCATGTCTTCACTCCACTATCTCAAAATGTTGCTACTCTATCAAAATCAATAATCTACATATCAATAAGAGTCAAACAAGACCCATATTGCCATATAATGGGTTGGGTCAATTTCGAGTCAAGAACGGGCCTATGGGTCCTGCTAATGGAATCCAAAATTGAATTCATAACGATTCTCCTTGAAGTATAAGAAAGTTTTGCTCCAAAGTTAAGCACAAACGGAGCACAAATCGAGTTTCAAATCAACCTTTAAAGTTTAGGAATTTAAAGTCCTAATTTCAAAGAATTTATCAATAAATTAAAGGAATCTTACCATGAATTCAAAGGAAAATCACGAAATAATTGTTAGCCAAGCTTCCCAAGTCATCTACAAGCTTCAATACCAAGCTCTCCTAACTTTTAGGGTTTCTAGCTCTCAAGAAATAGGTAAAGAATGAGCAAATATTTATACCTACTCCAGGTTCTCGAGAGTCGCTATCTTGACTCAATAGTCGTGATCGCCACATCTTATGGCTACATACGCTAACCAAGATCACGATCAGTGCCTTACGATCACAACACATAGGGACTGATCAGACTTATCGCGATTACAACATATATACCGCTATCAAGGTATCTTGGTAACTGCTAAAAGGTATCGCGATTGCAGCCCTTGGCACCACGATAGTGATGCACCAGATACATCAATAACTTGGAAAATCTCCAAGTCTCTTCCAAGACCTCTAAATTCATTCAAAATCCCGTTTACACAAACGAACTATGTAAACATACTAAATTTAATATTTTGGACTCAATGAAACACTTGGATTTTCTATCCAAGGTCGTTTCGATCAAATGTGGGTCCCACACCCATCTTTAGTTTCTTAACTTTCTAATCAATAGGTCAAAATGAGGTAGGGTGTCTTCGGATTAGAACCAAAGGTCCACCTAGCCTAAAATCAACATTCTAGAGCTGATAGCACTGTCAAAATTCTTATCCGAGATCATCTTCTAGGAGTTTTGGTCTGAGACCAAATCCTAAACAACGAAAACTCCAAAGTAGAAAAATGAGTGTAAAATCCAAATAAACTGTGTGATCACTAAACCGACAGTTTTGACAAGTCATAAATGACTTGTAGCCTCTATTGAAAAGATCAAAATGTTGGAAATGCACGCAAATTAAGGAAATGACTTGGAGGGTCATTATAGAGACTTATACCTAAGCATCCCTACATGCTAGTTGTTGCATCTTTGAGAGTAACAGAGTCATTTGATGTACTGATTTGTGGAAGCATATAAGTGAAAGAGTGTGTTTAGGAAAGAAAAAGTTCAAAAAAATAGAAAAAAGTGAGTCAAAAAAAAGTGTTATGCAGTTTATATGAGTTCTTGATGACTTTTGTTTTTCACAATCAAAAATTCAAAAAGATTTTTTCACCTTTTGCACACATTTTCTCAAAAAATCAAAACTTCAAAAAGAATTTCCCTTTGTTTCGTTTAGATGCATTCACAACTTAAAAATTTCAAAAAAGATTTTTATTTGATAGGAACTTTGTACACTTTTTATGGAAGAAAATTTTAAAAAAGATGTTAGAAATCTTGTACATTCCATCTAATGAAAATGCCAAAGACAATTTCCTTTTAGTGTCTTCATGGTTTTTCTTCATTGCAAATTTTTAAAAAATATTTTATTTGTAGTGGTGCGTTATTTTTGAACAATTTCATCTAAAAAATTAAAAAAAATCCTTTTCTAGTTGTTAGTGTCATTTTATATGAAGTTTCAAACTGAAAACTTAAAAATATTTTTTTGATATTTTTCATTATCTATTTGGTCATGTCCCTCAAGTCATGGTCCAGTCTATTAGTTATTGTTTAATTATCTAATTTGGATGAACTACGCTTACATGATTCCTGTCCTTCGGGGTGGGATAGTAGGCAACCCTCGGTGGGTTCGCTAATCTTTTTAATTTGGTCATTGTCTTAGCCCTAGCCTAGGGTCATTTCTTTCTTAGTCAAATGTTGTTAGTTGGTAACAGACAAATAGGCTGATTTCACTTAGCAGTACCATTCGGTGAATTTATGTTATAAATTGGTCTGTCCCTTCATGCCGCATGACACTTCTCCATGTTACAATCTCGAGGGTCGAGAATTCTTACCCTTTTATCGAATTTTAAGTAGTAAGTTTTATGTGTTATTATAGGATGGATCCGTCTACAAGGTCTAGAGTACTAATGGTTTCTCAGGTGCCCAAAAAGTTAATCAAATGGTGGGGAATGTTCAACTATTCTAAACAACATGAGTTAAAGAAGAAGTTAGGCACTCTTACTTCCCTCTTGTATATCACGCCCCACCCAGATCTGATTGAGGCTATATTGACTTTTTGGGATCCAAATTGTATGATGTTTAGGTTTGAGAGTTATAAAATAAATGCCCACTCTAGCAGAAATATATGGTTTATCCCAACTGTCTTACATCGATAAGGAGATGATTCGAGCTCGGGTTTATTCTCCTATGATATTTCTCCGTGACTATGGATTAAAGGTTAAAAACCACCTGGGATGCCTTAACCAATCCTGGGTCTCCTTCTATTAGTTGTATGCTTAGTTTGGGGCCCAACCAATTTTGATTTCTTTTGGGATGAATTTTATATAAATAAGAAGAATTGGGAGGAATGTTGTCTTGAAGTTTTTACCCTTGCCTTGTTAGGTACCTTAGTGTTCCCATTAGATGAAAGACACGTCAATACCCATATGCAATTAGTAGTGATGACCTTATTCAAGAAAGGGCAAGATGTTACTAATGTACCAATAATCTTAGCAAAAACATATAAGCCTTTGACTAAATTAAAAAAGGGATGCAATTTTTTTAGGGAAGTAACCTGGTATTACAATTATGGATGATAGAGAATTTGCAAGCTCTTTCTTTGATTAAATCAAATGTGGTTGATCGTTGTTTACCCAATGAGTGGTAGCCATGAATAGAGAATGCACTATGATAAATTCTCATTACTTATGGGAGTCAATGCTTGGATTGAATTTCTCAAATTAAGAAATTATGGCAACATCCTTTGGACCTATCTGTGGCTCTATTCAAAAATAATCTTGGTTAGATATCGCATTTACTTTCTTCTAGTTTTAATAGGGCTCAATTGCACTAGGCCATACACTCCGAGTAGGGTGATAAGTCAGTTGGGTAGATTGCAAGACGTTCCACCAATAATGGATCTTTAAAAGAATGTTGAGTACTTTAAGGACCAAGCCATGGGTGAGAGCAAATATGAGCAGTTCTGGCATAACGCAACAAAGCTAGGTATAGATACTCTCATAGATGGTTTGCATAATCTAGGGTACATTAAGAGATATGGTATTTGTCTATAATCCATACCTCGGGGTGTGAGTAGGCCTTTACCGAAACAACTTAGAGGGTGAATATGAGAAGCATAAATAGTTAATGACAATGAGTATGAAGATGCGGGTGCCCAAAATAGAGTTAGTAAGAGTTCAGTTATCAAGTTTGATCACAACTGTCGAGGGGTACCAGAAAAACCTTCTAGGTGTACTCTCCAAGAGGCAGGGACACGCGCCAGAGGTTTCCTCATAAATATCAGAGTGTCACTACAGGATATGTTATAAAGTATGAGTGGGAGAGTGAGAACTTCGCAGCCAGGGCCTTCACAGATAGATCCATCACAACCGGGGTTACTACGGGGCGCAATAGTTTGAAAGGGAATTTTCTATCTTTTGCTTGTTTGGAGTCCTTTGTTTTTCTGCCGTTATGTTTGAGATAGTATTGTTATGTCTTTGGAGGGTAGTATTAAGTTTGTTTTAGTATTGGAGTTTTTCCTTATTGGTGTTATGTACATTGTTTTGTCAGTGTAGAGTATTGTTCAGCTTTTATGTCATTGTTATCAAGGTTGTTTTAGTCTCAGAGTTTGTTTTGGTTATATCTTCTATGAAACAAAAGAATAAAAGAAAAAAATTGAGTTATGTTTTGTTGGTCTTTATTTTTTGCTTGTTATTTATTCTTAAGTTTTGAAAAAAATACCTTTTATTTTTATGATATTTATGCATGCTTCCCAAACTATGCAAGATCTGATTCATGTGCAACATGATACGTAGTCAACCCACGGGTGAGTTAAATCAAATCATTTTATTTCTTTCATTTTCTTTTTCTTCTCAATTTTCCTCTTTGGAAGAGAGCAAAAGCCAGAATGAACTATTAAAAGAAAGAAAAGTAGTTAAGAATAAATGAAATAAGAGTGAGAGAAGAAAAGAGAAGGAAAAGAGACCGATAAAAAGAAAAGATAATAGAGGGAGAAAAGTAGAGAAAGGAGAAGTGCAAGAGGGTGTAAGAAGAAGTAAGTGGAAAACAGATTGGAATGATGTCAAAATGACCTTATTACCCTAGAGCTAGGTAGAAATAGAATGAGGCTAGGTGCATACCATACAATATGATTTCCATGCTTGTTGTGTAATCTAATCCCAATAAGTTTTGTCTTTGATGAGAATGTTCTTTTTGATAAAAGTGGTTGGTTTGTGGCACTCTGGCTAGTCATTTTTATTTCACCAGGTCTAAAACATAGGTTGTTAAGGCTAACAAAGAGGCAGAAACTTCACTCACTGACCCAAACAAGAGTCTTGGGGAAGGGGGTTCAGAACCCAATGAGGAAATATTGAGGCTCAGACAATAGTTGGAAAAAATGCACCAAGCATGGGCTTGTGGTATGCCTCCCCCTCCTTTCTCTACTGATGATCTCAAAAATACTTCTAACTACCCGCTGCTTTCTTAGGTGCAGTTTTCTATTTCTACAAATACAACTCAATATGCTCCAGGGTTTACCCAGCATGAATACTATCCTAGTACTTCTAATGTGCCAATTCCAGCTCCTCAACAGAGGCCTATCTCCCATCTAGCTCCACATATTGCCCCTATGTTCATTGTTCCACCACTTTTAAAATCTCCTACTTTTGTTGCTCGTCCAACATTCATGCTCTTTCTTGAATCTCCTACTTTTGTTGCTCATCCAATAGTCATGCTCCCTCGGTCTACTAATGAACTAATGTTTAAAATTCCCAATGATCAGTATAGCACTCCGAAGCCTACTTTTAAGTTGAATGATCCGTATTGTTACAATCAGCCACCAACATTTCCCTACAATATAGAGAAACGTGTCATGGTAGAAGAACAAAAGGCATTGCCCAAAAATTAAAGAGTTTAGAACAGGCCGTGAGAAACTTACAGGGACTCGGGGGTTATAAAAATATTTTTCATAAAGATCTGTGCATGTTCTTGGTGTTAATCTCCCTCTTAAATGCCAAAGTTTGAGAAATACGATGGGCATGGTGACTTGGTGGCATATTTGAGGCGTTATTGTAATCAACTAAGGGGCATCAGAGGGAACAAAGAATTACTCATGGCTTATTTCAGTGAGAGTCTTTCAATTCTAGCTTCTGAATGGTTTTTTGATTAGGATATTGATAAGTGGAAAAGTTGGGATGATCTGGCTAGTGAATTCATGCAACAATTCCAATATAATGTGAAGTTGATTCTTGACTAGATATCCCCAACTAATATGAAGAAGAAGAGTACTGAAAGTTTAGGGAGTATGCGATAAGGTGGCACGAATATGCTACCAAGGTGAAACCACCAATAAAAGAGAGTAAATTGGTAGAAGTCTTTCTTCAGGCACAAGATGAAACCTATTTCCAACACTTTCTTCCTGCAACGGGTAAACTATTTATTAAAGTAATCAAAATGGGAGAAATGATCGAAGATGGTATCCAAACAGGATGAATTATGAGCTTTTTTGCATTAAAGGGGCTACTACCTAAGAAATTCAAAGTGGTTCAGGAACTTTTGGAGAAAAAAAGAAGAAAGAAGATATAGTTGTTGTTGTAGCTGGACCACGTGCATGCCCAAAATGAAAACCTCACCATTTCCCTTAGTCTCAAGCCCAAGTCTATACCCGAGCTCTACATAATCACCCCAACATTACTATCATTTAAAAAACCATTATACTTCATTCCTCTATCCCCATATCTAGTATATAACACATAACCATATTTCAACCCTCTTCTTACTCACAATGGCATGCACCAACTCCTTAAAATCATCCTCCAGCTTCACAAACTTACTTAAACCCTTCATGAATATATTTATGCTAGAAGGATTGAGGATGACTAAACCAATCATGAATGGACAATCGTCTCTCAAAAATCCTATCACTTAGGAAGAAGCCGAAAAGTTCTTGGAAAAGATAAAATTGCCAGAATATTCAATTATAGATTAGTTGAGGAAAACTCTAACTCAAATCTTTTTTTCTCATTGATGTTACATTCTGATGAACATCATAACATTATACTAACGATGTTGAATGAAGCTTAAATTCCTAGAAAATTATGGTGAATCAGTTGGAGAAAATTATAGGAAAGATCTTTGAGATAAACAAGATTAGCTTTTTTTATGATGAATTTCCTATAGAAGGGATGAGGCATAATCGAGGCCTTTACATTACTATGAAGTGTGAGTATTTCTATGTCACTTACATCATGATTGACGGGGGTTCTAGTGCTAATATTTATCCTCTGACTACTTTGCAAAATTCAAACATCAATACCAACAGGATCCGACCTAACAATGTATGTGCTAGGGCTTTTGATGGAGCAAAAATGGATTCCATTGGTGAGATAGAGGTAATTCTAACTATAAGGCCAGTTGAGTTCGCAATAGAGTTTCAAGTCTTTAATAGATGCCTCCTATAATTTGTTATTGGGAAGTTCATGGGTATATAGGACTGTGGCAGTCACAGCTACATTGCATCAGATAATCAAGTTTAAACACGACAAGCAGAAGTGATTGTTCATGGTGAAGGAGATTTTTCCATCTATAAAGACTCTTCCATGCCCATCATCGAACCAAAAAATATGGAGGATACATTGGTTAATCAATCTTTTGATGTAGTATTTGTAGATCATATCTTTGAAGTACATGTTATTCCAGGACAATAGTTATCCCCTACTTCTATCATGATGGTCAATGAGATACTGAAATATGGTTTTAAGTCAGGAAAGGGTTTAGGAGTATCTTTGCATAGTATCGTTCATCCAATATGCCCACATAAGAGTGCTGGTACTTTTGGTTTAGGATTCAAACCTACAGCTGAAGATTGGATGAAGGCCAAGAAGCAGAAGAAGGAAACATAGTCACTTCGTCGCCCAGTGCCACTACTCAATAAGTTTTTTATCAAAAGTAATGTCATCAAGACCATAGGGTAGGTGAAAGATGATTTAGTTGATGATTTCCAAAACTTGTTTGTTGAAGCTGATATGGTTGATATGGGAAAAAGTACCAATAAGGTAGAGATACAGTTCATAGGTCCTAATGTCCAGCTCATCAATTGAGAAGTTTCTCCTCTCCCTATCAAGAGGAATTTTTGGTAGTTTGTTTTATTTTTCTTTATATTTATCTATGTTATTTCAGGGAAATTTGGTATCTATCTTTTTTATGTTTTTTTTTTCGTTTATCTTTCCTTTTAATAAAATGCAATGTTCCTTTTGTTTTTGTGTCTAATATATTTTGTTTGTCTTTTTTTATTTATTTCTCTTTATTCTAATTCTAGTGATATGACGTGCATGTAGAGCTTTCAACCTGATCTTAAAATCCAATCTAATCAAGATATAATGAAGCAAGAGGTGGAATACGATGAAGAAGAGGCGGTGGAAAAAATAAGCAAAGATTTGAAATAATTTGAAGATAAGATGAATCCTAATTTTGATGAAATAGAGCCAAATAATCTTTGAGATCAAGGACATATTAGGAAAACTAAAAAAGTGTACATGCTTCACCATAATTAAAAGAGGGAATGATTCAAACATTAATTGATTATAAAGAAGTTCTTGCATAGTCTTATGATGATATGCCTCGTTTAAGCATTGAGTTAGTAGCCCATAAGTTACCAACTGACCCTGTATTTTCTTCTGTCAAACAGAAGTTGAGAAAATTTAAAATCGATATAAACGTGAAAATTAAAGAAGAAATCATGAATCAGCTTGAAGCTAAAGTCATTTGAGTGGATCATTACCCTACTTGGTTGTCTAATTTTGTTCTTATCCTGAAGAAAGATGGCAAGATTTGAGTATGTGTTGATTATCATGATTTAAATAAAGCAATCCTAAAAGATGATTTTCTACTACCCAACATCCACTTTCTATTAGATAATTATGCTAATCATGAGGTTGCATCTTTCATGGATTTTCTATGTTGGGTACCACCAAATTACTATTGATGATGATGATGCAGAAAAGATGCCTTTTATCACACTGTGGGGGACTTATTGTTATCGAGTCATGCCATTCGTTTTGAAGAATGATGGAGCAACATATATGAGGGCAATGGCCACTATGTATCATGATATGATGCATAAGGAAATTGAGGTCTATGTAGATGATGTGATCATAAGTCAAAGAATCAAGTGGACCATGTTAAAGATCTAAGAAAGTTCTTTGAGAGGTATCACAGGTATAATTTCAAACTCAATCCGACAAATGTGTATTTGGAGTCTCGTATGGAAAGTTGTTTGGGGTTTGTAGTTAGTCATCAGGGTATTGAATTGGATCCTTCAAAGATCAAAGCTATTCAGGATTTTTTGCCATCTAAAAATAGAACAAAGGTGATGAGTTTTCTTGGTAGATTGAACTATATCAGTAGGGTCATTGCTCAACTCACAACTACTTGTGAACCCATTTTCAACTTGTTGAAGAAGAATGATGCAATTGAATGGACCAAGAAACGTCGGGAGGTGTTCGACAAAATTAAAAGGTATCTGTCAAATCCACCTACGTTGGTTCTACCTGAGCCTGGTAGACCTTTGATTTTTGTAGTTATTGATTATGGGAAATTCCTTCAGCTGCATATTGGATCAACATGATGTCACAGGTAAAAATGAACAAGCTATCTATTATGTTAGAAAGAAGTTCACAACATATAAGTTAAGTACATTCTTCTTGAAAGGATGTACTTAATTTATATGTTGTGAATATAAGTTGAAGCATTATCTTTCATCCTATACTCTTACCTCATCTCAGACTTGGATTCTTTGAAGTACATCTTTCAAAAACCTATGCCAACAGGTTGACTTGCGAAGTGGAAAATATTGCTTACTGAGTTCAAAATTATATATATGACGTGAACCATCATAAAATCCCAAGCTTTGGCAGATCACTTTGTTGAGAACCCAATTATTGAAGAGTATGAACCTTTGAAGACATATTTTCCTGATGAAGAAGTGTTGTGTATTGATGAAGTCACTATAGATGATGATCCAGGTTGGAAATTGTTCTTTAATGGAGCCGTGAATATGACAGGAGTCAGGATAGGTGCAATTCTTATCTTTGAATCAGGATAATATTTTTTGATAACAATGCAACTTCAATTTTATTGTACCAGTAACATGGTAGAATATGAAGCTTCTATTTTAGGGTTGAGATTAGATTTATACGTGGGAGTTCAAGAGTTATTAGTGTTGGGGGATTTAGACTTGCTTGTCGATCAAATTCAAGGTGATTGGGAGACTTGTGATTTAAAGCTCATACCATATCAACAATGTTTGTAAGATCTATGTCGGTGGTTCGTGTCAGTAAAATTCAGGCATATTCTAAGAATTCAAAGTGAGATTGATGATGCTTTGACCATTTTGTCTTTGCTTCTCTAATATCCTGGTAAGGATTACATTGTTCTAGTGCATATAGAGAGTCGTGATCAATATTCTTATTGTAATACAATTGAGGAAGAACTCTATGGCAAGCCTTGATTCTTTGACATCAAGAGATATATTCAATCGGGAGAATATCCAACACATGCCACTTATGATTAAAAAAGGACCATTAGGCATCTGGCTAGTGTATTTTTTTTAAGTAGAGGAACTTTGTACCAAAAAAACCTTGATTTGGGACTTTTGAGGTATGTAGATGCTAAAGAAGATTCGACAATTATGGTTGAAATACATTTTGGAGTATGTGGGATGCATATGAATGGATATGTCTTGGCAAAGAAGATACTTTGAGCGGGTTATTATTGGCTTACTATGGAAAAGGATTCTATTCATTTTGTTCGAAAATGTCATCAATGTCAGGTACACAGTGATTTGATGCATTCTCCTCCTGTAGAGTTACACATAGTATTTGCTCTATGGCTTTTCATAGCTTGGGTGATGGACGTGATTGGAATGATTGAATCAAAAGCGTCAAACAGACATAGATTTATTTTGGTGGCCATTGATTATTTTACAAAGTGGGTAGAAGGGGAAACTTACAAATCAGTAACAAAGAAAGCAGTAGTAAACTTTGTTCATGCTAATATCATTTGTAGATTTAGCATTCCCAAGGTGATCATTACAGATAATGCTGCCAATCTCAATAGTCATTTACGCAAGAGGTGTGCCAATAATTTAAGATTGCATATCAAAAATCCACTCCATATTGTCCAAAGGCAAATGGCACCATAGAAGCGGCCAATAAGAATGTCAAGAAGATACTGCAAAAAATGGTACAAGGGTCTAGACAATGGCATGAGAAGTTGCCTTTTGCATTGTTAGCCTATTGTATAACTGTCGCATTCAACAGGGGAAACTCCATACCCGCAGAAGTCGTAATTCCATCACTTCAAGTCATCATAGAAGCAGAGATTGATGATGATCAGTGGGTCAAAACTCGATTTGATCAGTTGAGTTTGATTGATGAAAAAAGGTGACATCACTATGTTATGTACAATTGTGTCAAAAGAGAATGGCCCAAGCATATAATAGAAAGGTACGTCCCAGGTATTTTTGAAGTCGATCAATTGGGTATTGAACCGCATCCTCCCTCATCAGATTGAAGCTAAAGGCAAGTTTGCCTCAAATTGGCAAGGGACCTTCATTGTGAAGAAAGTGTTGCCCAATGAAGCTTTATACTTGACAGATGTAGAAGGCAAAATAGCAGAAATGGATATCAATGTCGATGCAGTTAAAAGATATTATGTATGATCCTTATCGTTCATTAGTTCTATTGCATGTGTAGTACTTGCATTTTTAATGGTTGATATGATGAAGACATTTTATTTTGCTATCCCAATACTGTGTCATCCTTTGTTTACCCTTTTAATCTTTGGTCTTATTTTTCTTTCATATCCCTCTTTTGGAATAAAAAATAGAGTTAGAAAAGATAAAAGTGTCAAAAAAAAAGCCAAAAGAGTACGAAAAAATCATCAATTTAGAAAAGAAAAGAAAATAACAAAAAGAAAAAGAAATAAAAAAGGAGAAAATCAAACCAAAGCAAAGAACAGGTTGTTAGAACTAGGTTTGACCTGATTCTCCTCTCTCGAGAGTGAGATACATAGGCAGCCCTACTCTGGTTTTGGTCCAACTAAATAAATAATTTAGAATTACCAGTTAAAAGAAACTGGAGCAATATTTAATCTTCGTTGTTTGAGTCGATTCCAAAAGTCGTAAGTTCGACCCCACTTTAAGTGTCGTTTGAGCCTCATGCCATCCTTTATTTCTAACCCTATCCAAAAGCCATGTTACAATAAAAGAAAGATCTTTAGATCAATCTTGGAGAATCTTAAGGCTAAACATGCGATGGATATATGACAATATATTTTTGGCTCTACTTTTCTACTTTATCATTAAAAATATTAGAGAAATAAAATGAGAGATTCTTATTGGTGAAAACCCACATGAGCATTGTAAGGCGACGATAACCTGAGATAAAAAAAAATAAGAAAGTCTTATTGGTGAAAACCCTCACGAGCACCGAAAGGCAACAGTGAGTTGAGAGAAATAAAAATGAGAAAGGCTTGTTGGCAAAAATCTTTTAAGGCCTCACTAGTCGAATGAGGTATACGAGTTCAATGGGTTTGAAAAAGCAACTCAATTTTAGGTTCATTAAGTCAGCAACAACTGGTGAATGTTTAGATGGAAAGATCAAACAGCTTAATCCAAAATGCACGTCATAATCAGAGTTTGCTACTGTATTTAAATAAGTTTTTCTTTTCTCCATTTTTCAAAAGGGACATTTATAGTTTTTTTCTTATTTATATTATTGTTTTCTTATGTCATTTTGCGGATGTAGCGATATGGACTGCGTACATCTTACCCTTCTCATACCCCACATTGTGGGAATACACTGGGTTTGTTGTTGTTGTTGTTGTTTTATTATGTCATTTATCAATAAGAAAATCATCATCATGTCTTCACATCTTTGAGTTAAATATGTGTTGAAACAAGTGAGAAAGGATTTCAAAACATTCTACCAGATTCCTCAATTGCATGAAGCAAAACCAAGGACCATCACATGAATGAAACATGATCATAAGTCGAAACAAGGCATGAAGAAATTCTATCAGCAGACAAGTTTCTGGATTCATGAAAGTCAGGGTCCAAAAAGTAAATCTCAGAGACATGGTAAAATAAAACTTCGATGTTTGAATCAGAGTCACTGCCTTTATTTTGAGTGTGGATCAATTATGCAACTAGGCAGGGACAAATATCAGTAGTCCAAACCAAAAAAAATGGGATGAGCTCTAGAGCAGGTGCCTGGAGAGTCAAGTGTGGCAAGCCACCACTAAGTTTTTAACTAACAATTTCTTTTTGTTGAAACAGAGCAAAATTTTGTTCACTGAATTTAGGTACCTTTGGAAAAGCATATATGTGAGTTGTCTTTCTACATAGGACCCTCCTAAAAAATGGAACTTTACTTTCTGTTCAGGACCCTCCTGGAAAATGGAACTTTACTTTCTGTTCAGGATCCTCTTGGATAATGGGACTTTACTTTTTGCTCAGGCACCTCCTAGAAAAAATAGGACTTTATATTTCAAAAGATGAAATCTTTCTTTATCATAATCTTTGTTTGGGATAATTTTCGTTCTAGTTTTGACTTTGATTTCAGAATCTCGCCTGGGGAACAAGGTGAAGATGTGGCAAGTCCGGCACCTGCCTGGAGAACAGGGTGAAGAAATTAAAAGTGAGAATCCCACCTGTAGAATAGGGTGGAGTAATAGTAAGTCAGGAGCCCGCCTAGAAAATAGGGTAAAGAAATTAAAAGCTGAGAGCCCTCCTGGAGAATAATATGAAGAAAATTAAAATCAGGAGCTTACCTGGAGAATAGGATAAAGAAAGAGCAAGTGAGGAGCCCACTTGAAGAACAGGGTGAACAAAGAATAATTCAGGAGCTCGCCTGGAGAATAGAGTGAAGAAAATTAAAATCAAGAGCCCACCTGGATAATATGTCAAAGAAAGAATAGGTCAAAGAAAGAGAGAGTAAAAGCCTGCCTGGAGAATAAGGTGAAGAAATTGCAAGTCAGGAGCCCGCCTAAAGAACAGGGTAAAGAAAGATCAAGTCAGGAGCCCGCCTAGAGAATAGGGTGAATATATAGCAAGCTAGGAGCCTGCCTAAAGAACAAGGTGAAGAAAGAGAAAGTTTGGAGCCCACCTGGAGAATAGGGTGAAGAAATAGAAAGTAAGGAGCCTACCTAAAGAACAGAGTGAAGAAAGATAAGTCAAGATCCCTACTGGAGAATAGGGTGAAGAAAATTAAAATCAGGACCCAGGAGCCCTCCTGGAGAACTAGGTGAAAACATGGCAAGTCAGGAGCCGCTTGGAGAATAGGGTGATGAAATTGCAACTCAGGAGCTCGCTGAAGAACAGGGTAAATAAAATTCAAAATTAGTAGTCAGCCTGGAGAATAGGGAGAAGAAATTGTAATTTAGGAGCCCTCTTGGAGAACAAGGTGAAGAAATTGAAAGCCAGGAGCTTTCCTAGAGAATAAGGTGGAGAAATTGCAAGTCAGGAGCTCTCCTAGAGAATAGGAAGAAGAGATTGAAAGCCAAGTGCCCATCTAGAGAATAGAGAGAATAAATTGCAAGTCAGGAATCCGCATAGGGTGAAAAAATTAAATATTGGGAGCTCGCCTAGAGAATAAGGTGAAGAAATAGCAAGCCATGAGCCCGCCTGGATAATAGGTCGAAGAAATTGCAAGTCAGGAGCTTTCCCAAAGAATAGGGTGAAGAATTTAAATAGCAAGTCAGGAGCCTGACTAAAGAATCGGGTGAAGATTTTTAAGTTCAAGCTCAAGTTCAGAGGTACCACCTGCAGAACATGGTCAAGTTTAGAGCTCATTTCCAATATAAAATTTTGCACTGAGAAAGAATTCATTTTCAAGTTCAACCCAAAGAAGATCAGATATTTTATCACTTTTGAAAGCACTGAAAACTCAAGTCAAGAGTCAAGAGAAGCTGCATAAATAGGACTTTCGTAATTCTATTTTTCTTTTTAACTTGTAATTTTTATTTTTGATGTAATGACAGAGCCACGGACTAGAACATTGATAGGACCTCACTCAAATCTCATACTTGGTGTAGTCCCTCTTCTTTTAAACCCTGGAAGCTACATGTGACCTTATTCTCACATAACTTGGGATGGGTTAGACGCCCAAAATCATGACTCAGTTGTAATCTATCTTTTTTCCCTTTCTTTTAAGTTATAGTGGGGTCAAATTCGATCTTGTTGTCTACCTTTTTGTCTAGAAACACTCTGCGTTTATAGTCAAAGAGGGGTATGATGTAGACACATAAATTTTACCCTCCCCAATAATCAAATCAATTTAACCCACTCACCTTACCACGCACCCTACCCTATTTGATAACCCCTCCACTAAAGAATAAAATAACAAATCCATAATGGATTAACATAGAATGGCATAATAGGCAATTCAACACAATAAAAAAGCCATACCAAAGAAATAATTTAAAGGTAGTTGCAACATAAATGCCATCCCACGACCTAGTAGAGCCAGTACAAGAGCATCTAGTATAATAATACAAATCAAGCATCTAGAATAGCCAATATATCTATCTCAAAACTAAAGATTGAATATAGAAAGATAGAAGGAAATGGGCGAGTTGGACTCTAAGAGTTTACCCTATCTCTGGAGATCAACATCGCAAAAACATGAATCAATAGCGATAACTAGTAAACGAATATGCCCTAAAAAGGTACATAAGTATAGTATGAGTACCAAAACAAAAGGTACTCGATAGGCATCATCGGTAGACTGAGCTAAATCATGATATAACTAAGTCAAGATAAAGGGACGGACCTGAAATATCTCCAACGTTGCTATACATGAATAAGTAAATAACCAGAATATCGTCATAACATAACATAAAACATCAACACATGATATCCAACATCCTATACATGAATAAATAAATGACTACAATATCATCATAACATAACATAAAGAATCAACACATGCAATCATAACTACAAGATTGGCTCTCATACACTCATTGGTGCAACACTTATAATCTATCCATCATGTAGCCACTAATCCTCATGTAACAATAGATCATCCTTTATTAACTAAACATTATTCATTAGCTAATTTTCATATGGCGGCTAATCATCACTTATTAACTAGTCATTATTTATCAATTTTCCAACAAGTGTCAATTATCCAATATTTATCAACTAATCAATAATCATCAACTAATTATATTCATCAACTACTCATTTTATCACTAGAGTCCATTCATGCCATACTATATTATAACTATTTCTCCATTTTTAACTTAGCTAGATTGTCAATCTCATACCCCAATGTCATCATATCATAATAAGTATATCATCATAGTATAATACGTATAGATAGACTCAAAGTGGTATGGATATTCAACTATATCCTCATAAACATCAGCATAATCATCTTCCAATCTAGCCGAACATATAATATCATAATTATTTTCTGGCCTTGCCGAGTATATATCATCATCATCCTCTAGCCTTTCCGGGTATATATTATCATAATCCTTCTATAGTCTTGTCTGGTATATATCATCATAATTCTCCTCCAGTCTAGTTGGGAATATATCATCATGATCCTCTTCCAACCTTGCCGAGTATATATAATCATAATCCTCCTCCTACCTTGCCAGGTATATATCATCATAATGTCATCATCAATATCATAGCCATCCTCTAAATTT
This sequence comes from Capsicum annuum, assembly GCF_002878395.1. Lineage (NCBI taxonomy): Eukaryota > Viridiplantae > Streptophyta > Magnoliopsida > Solanales > Solanaceae > Capsicum > Capsicum annuum. Next base: position 124,850,139 of record NC_061121.1, on the reverse strand, counting down.
CTACCAATATAAATAATTAATATCATCATCAATATGGACAATAGCATAACCATTAACATAATATATTAACATAACCAATAATCATAATTGGAATCATAAGCTCTAGCATAATTAATAGCATGATTGCCAACATGTAAATAAGCATGATATTTTGGCATAATTAATACCATATTCGTTATTATAATCAATAATTTTGCACTTTAGCATAATCCATAACGTATTTTGCAATACAATCATTAAACATAACTTCTAACAAAATCAATATGCACTATCAAGCATAGACAATAACTTATCAATAGCCTAATTAATGGCTTAATATTAGCATAATATATAGCTTATCATTAGCTTGGTCAATATCTAACCCATGGCATAATCTATAGTTCATTTATAGTGTAATAAATGGTTTAATCACTAATATAATCAATACGCATGGCCTCTAGCATGAACAAAATATAAATGCTAATTTATCGATAAGCATGATCACGAGCATAGTTACAAGATCATTCATTGACTTACTCAATAGCATAATTTATGGCTTAGCCAATATGATAATCAAGGGCTTTCTCAATAGAATGTTTGGTAGTCCAATCTATATCCAAACTAATAGCATATTAAATAGTTCATCATAAGATAAATAAATAATTTTTTATAACATAATCATTGAGCATTACTTTCAACATCATCCATTATAACCAATAAGTACTAAGGTATCTTGTAAGACCCCGTAAGATCCTAGCTTATTCAACTTACTCTTGCATGCTAAAGGGATCCAAGACTTAGAAAATTTCACTAAGTGTTAAGACTTAGTTATTTTCAAAGCTTCTTAAACTTCGATGATTTTAATTTCAACCTTAACACTCTTAGAACATCAATTTTTAAGTTGATTCATGATTGGGGTGGTCGATAGTCTGTCTCGGGTAAGTTTCAGATTTTTTGGATGAGGTTTGAGGCTTGTTTTGATGTTCAAACTAGCAAGTCAGTGCGATATGACCGCGGCACACCACTTATTGCATTGGTGGGGTACAACGTGGTACATCGTCTAATACTTCAATTAAGTAATGTGACGCATCGCTTACCGCATCTTTGGCCACATTCAATTTAATTAATTTAGGGCATGTGGGGGTATTTGAGTCATTCTCCCCTTACTTTGCCTCACCCATAACAGGAGATTAAGGTCACAAAAGGGCAAAATCACTCATCTTTTCACAAACTCTCTTAAGAACAAAACCATAGCTTCTTCAAATCCAAGTTCAAGCTTTAAGAAATCACCAAGAACTTACGAAAATTCATCAATTAAGGTATGTTAGATGTTCATTCATGGGTCCTTTTCACCCATGAGTCCAAGAACCCGCTTTAAAGTTTAAAATCATGACCTTTATATGTTTTCATGAATTTCATCCACGAACTTCCATGAATTTTGATTTTTATTTCATGTTTACATGTGTTTTTGTTGGAATTAGCCTTTGACCCATTTGAATGTTGATATTTGCATGTTAAATTCTTAACCCATGATTTTGGTTTTGAAATTATGTTACTATGCCATGACTTAACTATCCCATGCTTTAGCTTTATGACCCCCATGTGTTTGATGAAATCCCTAAGAGATGAATTTTGAACAATGACTACTTATCATGCTTTTGAAGCTTTAATATATTTCTACTGGTAATGTTATCGAGTCCTGGGGGTTATGAATACCCAAAAATTTAGTTGTTTACTTAGTCTCAGTATTTTTAGAATAGTTTCAGATATATTAGAGTATTATCAGTTCAGTCAGCTATTATATTAGTAAGCTCAACTCAGTCCAGTAATCCGAGTTAGTCCAGTTGGGAGTAGGATTTAGCACCGAGTGAACCTAGGGATGAAGGCTCACCATCTAGTTAAGGGTGTGACCTTTAGTAGCAGTCTCTACATTCCAGAACTATGTAGCCAGCGTAGGTTGAGATGTTAACCTTCCAGTTGGGGGTTGACATATATCTCACTAGAGCACCTACCAGAAAAGGGTGACTCTTTAGTCCTTTTGGACTTCACTTTAGTCATCCACACAGCCAGTGTTAGTACCCGTGGCATGATACGGACACCCTTCCAACTGGGGTCACATGTTGGAACTCAATTAACTCATATTAGGGCATGTTAGTTAGATGATAGCTCCCACAGTCTCATTTCAGTATTCAGTACAGAGTTCAGTTTCAGGTTTGTTTGACCATAGCATACAGTTATCAGTTATTTTGTATCAGTATTTTAGTATTTAAGTTTATAGACTATTCCAATATCATGTTATACGCTTGATTATTGTAACACCCTATATTTTTGCGCTAGAATTTGAACTATCATTCCTACATGTGTAAGCTCTAATCCAAATGATTCCTATGTGGATATAAGTTTCATGATCATTATCCTAGTGTGTGAAGTGCTCTCGAGGTTAAAAATTAGGATAGAAAACACTTAGAGTGAAGTTGAGTTAAGAGCCTTTGATTCGGTTAAATCTTTGCATTTGATTATCCTAGGATCGACTTTGAACGTGTATAACTTTTTATATACATATAAATTTCAAGCTCAATACCCACCAAATTTTTTAAAATTGAGTTAGCTTTCCAAGATACCAATTTCTCCTTAATCTGATACCCAAGTAAAAAGTTATGGCATTTTTCGTGAGAGGCAGTAAGCCGACACAAAAGTGACGCAATGCGTTGCTGTCCCCTGCGCGATAGCCAACATGATACAGAGCTATTTCACATGATGCTTCAGTTCCTAAAGGGTCTAGGGTCAATTTGGTCAATTCCCCTCACCCAAAGCCATTCATAACACATAATTTCATCCTCCAAAAGCATTAGATACATTATTATTCATCCTTTTCTCTCCAAGAAAACCCCAGCCCCCTCAAGAACTTCATCAAATTTTCTGTAAGAAAAGCAATAACCCAAACTTCCTAATTCAAGAACTTCGAGAAGAAGCTTCAAGAAAACCATTAGAGATTCAAAGTTCAAGCTTTTACATCCTATTAATCAAATAAGGTATATAGGGTTGTGGACAAGGAGACGACTTTCATCCTTGAGCCCAAAACTAGTTTTTAAAGTTGAGTTTACATGAATTTACATGATTTAAAGTTTAGGGTTCATACCAAATATCATTGTTTGATCCTTAGGAAGTTACAAGTGATTTAAGTATTGAATTGCATTACTATTTTCACATACTTATGCGTGTGACTTGATTTTGTATATTTATTATTGAATTTCATTATTTTGACAAGAATTGTTAAAGCATTTAAAGGTTTTCATTATTGAACATGAATTGGAATGATTTGACATGAGTTACAAGAAAGGGGTTTTCCAGCCCTAAGTTGTAGTCTTGAAATTTCAAGAAAGATAATGTTTAAGTATTCTTTGAAAAACATGTATTCAGATTTTAAGCAAGATTTTGATCTTTTGATCCTCAGCTAAGATATAAAATCTACACAGTTAGTTTCAATTACAGTTTAAAATAGACAGATGCATAACTGGTTTTCATTACAAACCCTTATCCTAGTTTTAAGGTGTATTTCCTACAGAATGAGCATACAGATTAAAAGAAGTAGTATTTAGCACCGATGTTTAGCACCGAGTTGGGCATGATTCCAAGGTATCATGCCCCATAACTACGCTCTACTGTAGGTTTTAATACCTCTAGTGGGTTCACTGTAGTGATCACTCTAGCTAGGTTCTATTTGATGGCAAGGGTAGAACAACTCTACCAACGTGGGTAAGAGACGTTGGACTCCATAATGGCTCACATGGTTTATGTTGATTAGAAGAACCTCCCAAAGTCCCTAAATCCTAAAATAAAATGTCAGAACAGTTTTGAGAAAACTAAGGGTAAAGGCTCACAAATTTACTCAGATATTGTCTTACCTAAGACTTCAGTTATCAGATTTCAACTTTAAGTTTTAAGATTGATAAAGGTGATCCCTTTTCACTTAGCCTTCATGATTTAAAGAACAGAATCAGAGTACAATTTTATTAGAACTAAGTGTGATGGCTAACAAGAATTTCTTGTATGCTTTATCACTCATGATCTATGATTTGTTAGTTTTGATCATTCAAGCCAAGGTGAGTCATTCATATTTAGCATGCAGTTTTGAAAGTTTATTTGAATTATTGCATTATTGTTTTTACTTATGCATTCACCCTCACTTGATCAGTACATTCCAAAAGTCCTGATCCACATATATTTCTATGTGCTACATTGTCTCAGAATGTAGGTACGAGTTGTAACGCGCTCATTATATTCAGACAGTTTGCAGATTTCAGCCAGCATATGATGAGTTCTTTTGATTTAAGAGCTTGATTTAGTCATAGTTTGAGTAGTATTTTATTTTTCTTCATTCAGTCGTATTGATTCGGGATAGCTGGGGGTCATATCTCGGCTACCTACAGTCAATACAAGTAGAGGATTCATAGACAGTCAGTAGAGTTAATATATTTGATTCCAGTTTTGTTTCGTATAATCCTGGTTGTAATTATTTTAATATAGTTTTGTATTGATCATATTCAGAAAAGATTTATCTTTCGCTATTTCATTCAATTTTATGCATTTTATTTAGTTACTCATGAGTTATACCAGTACAAAGGTTAGTTTGGGATCATTTGTGGTCCTAAGCACTGTGTGATGTCCAGGGGGTAGTCTCGAGGCATTACAAACTTGGTATCTGTAATACCCTAAACTTTTCTTAAGCCTAAATTGTATCTCTATAAGATTAAGGAATGACTTCCAAAGTGTGTAGTGTTTAAATCATATAGAGTTTTCCTAATTTTGACTTTTTACCATGGAGAAAATTTAATTTGCTTTCCAACGATATTAATTTTTCCTAAATCAAGTATTGGAGTAAAAAAGTTATGGATGTTTTATAGAGAACGATCCAAACTGCCCAGGAGCGATGGGCAGGCTGACGGACCATCGTGCAAGCAACGGACCATCGCTCTGGCCATCGCAACCGAGGCAGTAGACCCATTCACTAGCCAAGTACGACGGTCAGGCCAACGAACCATCAATCTAGCAATGGACCATCGCCCAAGCCATTACAACGAAGGCAGTAAGTCCTTATTCTGGCCTAAGTGCGATGGTCAGACTGACGGACAGTCGATACAGCAATGGACCATCTCACAAGCCATCGTAGATCCCGTTCAACATTTTAAAGCTATTTTTAAAAGGTATTTTTGGTTTTTCTCCACCCTTTTAACACCTAAATATATCAAAACAAAGCATAGAACTTGAGATTCATCCAAAGCATCAAGAACTAGGATTTTCTCTCAAGATTAACCCTCAAGAGCAAGACCCAATTCCTTCTCTAAGATTTCACCATTGTTTTTGCAAATTGATTTAAGAATCAAGGCTCCCAAGTCAAAAGCTTCACGAACCCTCACTCAAGAGTATCAAAAAGAGTCTTAAGCAATCTTGTTCATCTAAATTCATAATCTAAGCTATGTGGGGTTTGAACAAGGACACTCCTTTCATCCTTGTTCCCAAAAGTTATTTTAATTACAAAGATATATGGTTTTACATGTTTTCTTATGAAATTAAAGTATGGGTTTATACCCTATGTTATTATTTCTTGATATTATGATGGTTTTAATGTTTTAGAAATTGAGGTACATGAGTATGTTGAGATTATAATGCATATTGCTGAAAATTTCCAGATTTCTATATGATTTATGAATCTTTATGATATCGAGTATGAATTTTTAGATGTCTTAACCTGAGATTGAATTATGGGTCACTAAGCCCTACTTGAGATTGTAATTTTAAGAACTTTCATGCTATAAGCACCCATGATTTGAGAACTTTGAGATTATTGAGAAAATTTTGATCGTGATGGTCATAGTAGCTTTGAAATCCACTTCACTGAATGAGATAATAGATTTTGTAGTTTTTTTCATTATAAACCACGAGACTATTAAATGTGTATTTCCATGAGATGAGCATAGCTAATTAAAATGGAGTAGTATTTAGCACCGAGTTTGGTAAGTTACCATGGTTTCATACCCCAAAACTACATGCCACTGTAGGATTAAGATTTATAGGCCCGAGGTCGAGATAGTGATCACTAAGTTGAGGTTATACTCCCTGGAAAGAGTATGATGCCTCTCCCCAATGTGAGGTTTCTTCCTTAGGAGGATAAAATGTTGGACTCTATGTAGCTCGCATGGTGTATGTCATTTAAGAGAACCTCCCTACTAGTAAGAGTAAATAATCAGTTTCTAAAGTAAAGTATGTTCCTTGAAATGAGTTATTTTCCCTAAAGCTTTGAAAGATATCCTGGCCGATAAAGATTTTTAAGTACTAAGTGTAAAGGCTCACAAACTTATTCAATTAATGTTTTACTTTAGATTTTAGTTTTAAAATTACAGTTTTAGCTCTCGAATACAGAGGTGAGCACTTTACCACTTTAGTCTATATGTTTTGAGAAGGGAATAGAACTACAGATTTCAAAAATAGTATATTGACTCACGAGATTTATACTATACGTTCCATTATTCATAATTTATGATATATATATTTTTCTGAGATTATTCAAGCTATGTGAGTCAGTTATATCAGAATGCATGATTTTTATAAAGATTGATGATATTGTTATTTTAAGTATTGTATACACCCCCTATATACTCAGTACATCCTCAAAGTATTGATCCACATATACGTCTGTGTGCTACATTATCTCATAATGTAGGTTCAGGTGCTCAGTCTCAGCCGTGACAGTGATCTTTAAGTACCTTTATCTACACATCAGCAATTGGTGAGTCCTTATGGTTTGAGGACCTAATCCCTTGTTTTCAGTATTTATAGTAGTTGATTATTTATTTTCAATCCAGTTGAGTCAGTTGGGGGTTTGTCCCAATAACTCTCTAGTTCTTAGTAAGTAGAGGCTTGTCAGACTGTCAGTTGAAGTTTTGTTCCAGATTTCCATACATTTGTTTTCAATGATTTCAGTTCTATTTTGATATAATATAATATTTATTATTTGGTTATTCATTCTGAAGTAAGTGGTAGAAGTAGTAACAGGCTCAAAGGGTTAGTTTAGGGCTATTTGTAGCCTTAAGCACCATGTGACATTTTGGGATGAGATTTTGGGGTGTCACAGTATCAGGGCACAGAGTTTAAGTGTCCTAGGGTGTCTGTGAAGTTGTGTCTAGTAGAGTCTTGCGGAATGGTACGGAGACGTCTGTACTTTTCTTCGAGAGGCTACAAAGTATTTAAGAAATATCTTCTTTCTTTTATACTCTAGATCATACTGTAAAGTTGTTCTCTCAAAAACTTCTTTTGATTCATATGTTACGCCAAAATTCTTTATCTGTTACTTATTCTTGAGATAACATGATTAGTAAGTTCTAATTTCTCCTAAGATGATGATCTCACATAAACTATCAGTAATTTCAGAAGTCATACTAGGGGCTTGAGAGTAGCTCGCTAATGTGTTACAAGTTCCAGAAGTTGAAAGTTATGTTCTCATGCTTATGAGTTGTTCAGTTGAGATAGAATAAGATATGTATTCAGATTCCTCATTAATCCTTCTATATAGATAGTGTTCATAAGAGGAGATAGTATGAACCTAGATTACTGAATAGAGTTTGCATTAAAGGGATATTGCAACCTGGAGTGTTATTATTCATAAGTAGTATAACCTTCTTATAGTTGGAAGTATCGGTTTAGAAGTGCAGTGACAAAAAAGTGGGAATGACAATTGATAAAAAGTATAAAGATAAACTTAAGTATGCTATAGATTTTATGTTATGGTGATATGTCCTTGTGTGTTAGTTTAGTGAAAGGTAGGGAAGGACTTATTAGTTAAGGCAAATTATTGTTTGCTTAAAGTATGAAAGGAGTTATTGATGGTATTTTCTTATTATAAAAGTATAGGATATTCATGAAGCATTTGGTGGTTGAGTATTGTTAATATAGGCTTCCCCACGTGGCTATGAAAAAAAAGATTTGTTGATGCTTTAAGAGATATGAATGTAATTTAGGTGTACAAATGAGTAAATAGTCATAATATGTAGTAGGATGATATGCTAACAGATTTTAATAAGTTACGTCATATGATTACGATCGATTATTGTTGTTATGAGGTTCTAGTGGACTACATTTTCTTGATGACTTATTTTATAGCTTCCAAGTGAGAGTAGTATGTCAGGTTGGGTTGTTAATCATGACTAGTACTAGACACTAAGATTGAATAGTGGATGATCATCAAGGTGGATGTAATGGTTTCCTGGTTAGTGATGCTAGTTATCTGGACGTAAACCTATAGGGTTGAAATAGTGAATGTAAGAATTTAATTTTATTGATTTGAGATTAAGTATGATGTAGAGGTGTGCCCAAGATGATGTGGGGGTGCATTATTTTCTAAGTTTATTAAGTGTCGTGTGTGGTTAGTAGTACCCTTGAGTTGATAAGTAGAAGAAGGCTAGTTATATAGTACATGGTGTTCTTAATAGCTAAGGTGAGTTTTGGATAGATGGTGCTGAGTCTTTTAAGTATGATTTTGATTCTTATGATTTAGGAAAAATATAAGTATAGAAGTGTGATCTTGGTAGGCTATGATTATGTCTTTAGTGAGGTAGATATGTTTGCAAATGAGAGTGTAGTCTTTGATGATGATTATTGAATCTAGAAAGTTAAAGATGGTATATGAATGGGTTGTTCAAGAATGAAGTCAGTAAGTTTGAAATATAGTTTATTCTTATGAGTTTACCATTTATGGGTAGACATTAGAATAAAGAAATTATGGCTTAGTCTCGAGGATATAAAGTAGACCCATAAGCTTAGAATATCAGCTTTGACCTAAGAGGGAGATGGTAGAGTGCAGAACCAAATCAAGTTTTGAGAATTAAATTGTGATACATGTTAATAAGAGTTGTTATGAGATAGTAATCCCTTCTTACTCTAGAGTATTCCTTAGATTTCAGTCATTATCACACCAATTCCATATCTTGCATGACATATCCTTGCCAAAGGCCAATGCTTATACACTTCATGCATACTCAAGTCCATTCTCAACTTCTAGCAAGCAAGTAATAACTTCACTTTGTGATTCGAGTTATCCCTCATGAATCTATGAACTCCAATCTTATGTTGAATAGCTTATGATAAGATGAACTCATGTTTCAAAGTATGATCAGTTCTCAAAAACTCATGATCCTTGTGAAATCCAATTTATATCATGTATGTCCTCAGTTTAGATCTCTTTAATGAATCTATGCCTTTGACATTCTATTCTTCAGGCCTCAGTTAAGTGTCAGAGTTAAGTGTTAGCCCTTCAATAACCTTTTCCTATTTTAAGATAGTGGTGATGATAATGGATAAGCAATGGAGTAGATGAGAGGGAGTTGATGACCCTCGTTAATAAAGGCTACTTATGCTTTTATATCTAAGGCTAAAGTGTAAAGTAATATTGAGGCCAAGTCTTTGATACATGTCATGGTTAGTTGAAAATTGGTGTGTATGTTCTTAAGAATAGTGCAAGAAAGTTGTTGTTGATAGTGGTTTAGAGAATATATGAAGTATGTCTTTATGGGTGTTGCCTTGAAGTTTATATGTGGTTATAAAGATAGGCTTGAATGTCATGTTAGGATGTAAGTGGAGGAATGCAATATGCTCTAGTGAATCCATAGTAAGAGTTCAGAGTTAGTCATTGAAGTGGTAAGGCATGTTATGCTTAGCTGTGAGCTCTGGAAGAGACATAGAAGATTTAATCATATGGTTTAGACTAGAATTATGGTGTAGCGTGTTGTATCTTGTGATTTTGAGTTAGGCTTGATCACGATGAGATGATTTAGTTTAGTTTAGACATTAGTAGATAGATTTATCAATGCCATGTGAGAATTCTAAGTTGAATTAAATGAGTATGGTATTTAAGGGGAATAGTATAGTTGACGGAGTATTTGAGAAGTGCTGCTAAGCTTGAAAGTAAGAAGTTGCATTGCCTAAGGCCTAGTAATTCTATCCTAGCTTATAATCTATATGTCTATATTTCATGCTATAGAGTGGAGTCAATGTTGTGATTCCTTAGTCAGATGTCTTGTTCAGATCATGCCCAAAATTCTCTTCTCCCTAAAATTAGTAGAATTTCATAGAAGAGTGTTGAAGAAATACTCTATTTGAGTATGAGCGGTCAGTATGATCTAGTCCATATAACCTGCAACCCAGTTTAGAAATCAATCAGATAAGCTCCTATAGATTTCCAAATTTCCATCTAGTCTTTATATCTGAAGTTTCATGAGTAAGGCCATTCCATGAGGTAATTCAGTTCAGTCCATGCATCATATCTACAATTTAGATATTTAGTCATGATGCATTTCATAAGTATTCAGTGAATGATCTTAGTTTTACAAGTATTCCAGCTACGACAGTGTAATACCCATTGTATGATCTTAGTCTCATTGTATCATGATTCTTGCTTGCATAAGTTATCATTTTAAAGTTCTACATCTGTGATGGTATCTTGAACACTTCAAGTGAATTCTAAACTCTCAGCATGAATCAGCTTCTTATAGTAAGTAAAGGCAAGTTAGCTCAGAAATCAGTTTCTTGATAGAGGGTTTTAATGTATCAGCTCAGTTATATCTTTTCATAGCAGATACATCATGTCAACATTATTCCATTCTTCTAAGACTTCAAAAAGTTCCTATCCATCATTCGAGGATGAATGATTCCAAAGGGGAGATAATGTAATACCTCATATTTTTGCACTAGAATTCTAACCATCGATCCTATACGTGTAAGTTCTAATACAAATGATTCCCATGTGGATATAAGTTTCATGATCATAATCCTAGTGTGTGAAGTGATCTTGAGGTTAAAAATGTTCATAGGAAGTACTTAGAGTGAAGTTGAGCTAAGAACCTTTGATTCGGCTAAATATTTGCATTCGATTCTACTAGGGTCTATTTTGAATATGTATAACTTTTTATATACATATAGTTTTTCAGCTTGATACCCACCAAATTATAGAAAATTGAGTTAGCTTTCCAACAATATCAATTTCCCCTTAATCCGATACCTGAGTAAAAAGTTATGATATTTTTCATGAGAGACAGTAAGCCAATGCAATAGTGACACGATGCGTTGCTGTCCCCAAAGCGATAGCCAACACGATAAAGAGCTATTTCACACTCTTCTTCAGTTCCTAAAAGGTCTAGGGTCACTTTGGTCAATTCCCCTCACCCAAAACCGTCCATAACACATAATTTCAGCCCCAAAAGCATTAGATACATTATTATTCATCCTTTTCTCTCCAAGAAAATCCTAGCCCCCTCAAGAACACCAAGAACTTCATCAAATTTTCTTCAAGAAAGGAAGAACCCAAGTTTCCTAATTCAAGAACTTCAAGAAAAATCTTCAAGAACACCATTAGAGATTCAAAGTTCAATCTTTTACATTTTATTACTCAAATAAGGTATGTGGGGTTATGAAAAAGGATACTCCTTTCATCCTTGTGCCTAAAACTAGTTTTTAAAGTTTATTTTATATGAATTTACATAATTTACAATTTAGGGTTCATACTCAAATATCATTGTTTGATCCTTATGAAGTTACAAGTGATTTAAGTGTTAATTACATGACTATTTTCACATACTTTTGCGTGTGAATTGATTTTGTATATTGAGTATTGAATTTTGTTATTTTGACTAGAATTGTTAAAGTATTTCAAGGTTTTCATTATTGAGCATGAATTGGGATAATTTGACATGAGTTACAAGAAATATGTTTTCAAGCCCTAAGTTTTAGTCTTGAAATTTCAAGAAAGATAATGTTTAAGTATTCTTTGAAAAGCACATATTCAAATTTTAAGCAAGTTTTGATCTTTTGTCCTCAGCTAATATATTGAATCCACCCAGTTAGTTTTGATTACAGTTTAAAACAGACAGACGCATAACTGGTTTTCATTACAAACCCCTATGCTAGTTTTAAAGTAGATTTCCTACAGAATGAGCATACAGATTAAAGAGAGTAGTATTTAGCACCGAGTTGGGTATGATTCCAAGGTTTTATGCCCTAGAACTACGCACCATCGTAGGTTGTAATACCCCTAGTGGGTTCAGTATAGTGATGACTCTAGCTAGGTTCTATTCAATGGCAAGGGTAGAACAACTCTACCAACGTGGTTAAGAGACATTGGACTCTATGATGACTCACATAGTTTATGTCAGTTAGAAGAACCTCCCAAAGTCCCTAAATCCTAAAACAAAATGTCAGAAAAGTTTTGAGAAAACTAAGTGTAAAGGCTTACAAATTTACTCAGATATTGTCTTACCTAAGACTTCAGTTATCATATTTCAGCTTTAAGTTTTAAGATTGATAAAGGTGAGCCCTTTTCACTTAGCCTGCATGATTTAAAGAACAAAATCAGTGTACAGTTTTATTAGAACTAAGTATGATGGCTCACAAGAATTTTTTTATTCTTTATCACTCATGATCTATGATTTGTCAGTTTTGATCATTCAAGCTAAGGTGAGTCACTCACATTTAGCATGCAGTTTTGAAAGTTTATTTAAATTATTGCATTATTATTTTTGCTTATGAATTCACCCCCACATGCTCAGTACATTCCAAAAGTACTGATCCACGTATATGTCTATGTGCTACAATGTCTCATAATGTAGGTACGAGTTATAGTGCCCACATCAGATTCAGATAGTTTACAACTTCCAATCAGCAGGTGATGAGTCCTTTTTGATTCAAGGGCTCGAGTCAGTCATAGTTTGAGTAGTATTTTATTTTTCCTCATTCAGTAATATTGATTTGGGATAGATGGGGATCATATCCCAGCTACCTACTGTCAATACTAGTAGAGGCTTCATAGACAGTCAGTAGAGTTAATGTATTTAATTTCAGTTTTGTTTCGTATAATCAGGGTTGTAATTATTTTAATAGAGTTTTGTATTGATCATATTTAAAAAAAAATTATCTTTCACTATTTCATTCAGATTTATCTATTTTATTCAGTTGCTCATGATTTATGTCAGTACAAGGGTTAGCTTGGGATCACTTGTGGTTCTAAGCATTGTGTGACGTCCAGAGGGTAGTCTCGGGGCGTTACAGTCATGCATTCTCATATTTTACAACTTTCACATCTACTATGCATCAACTATCTCATGCTATTTATTTAGTATATTATTATTCATGCACATGAGCCTATGCACAGCAGCCTAACCTCATTTAGCATACCAGTACATTCAAAGTACTGACCCCATACTTGTTTTTTGTGCTATGATGTATTATATCATAGGTTTGGACCGATTATGGTATTTTAGTATTTCAGTTTAGTAGTTAGTTGAATTTAGGTGGTATTTGAATTTAGGTGGGGCCCGTCCCATCAAATCTCATTCAGTTAGTTTTAAACGCTTTCGAACATTTCAGACAATCAATTAGTTGTCAATTTTATCAGTCAATTTTTCAGCATTTTCTCTTATGTTTTAGACTTGTGGATTTCAGTTGTATTGTTTTTAGAAACCTTATGGAATATTTAGTTGTTTATGTACATGTTCATTTTTAGTTTATTATTCAGCGCTCGTAGTAGGTACCAGCTCAAGGGTTAGCTTGTGGTCTCTCAGGACTGTAAGCACCGTGTGGCATCCAAGGTATACTCCTGGGGCATTACAAACTTGGTATCAGAGCCTAAGGTTTTAAAGTATCCTAAGAAGTCTGAAATATGCATTGAGTAGAGTCTTGTGCATGGGTGTGAAGCACGCCACACTTGTGGAAAAGAGGCTACAAGATGTTTTAGGAAAAGTTCCCCTTCTTTCAGTATTCATGTCGTGCGAATGAACATGAGCTCAATTTAAACTCTCTTTCTAGTTCAATCTTTTTTTTATTTACAGAACATGCCTCCCAAAAATAATAATAGAAGGAGAAATGGAAATCATCCTGTACCTCCACCTGTTCAGAAAGATCCCCTGGACGAGCATGCCTCTCATGCCGAATTCAGAGTTGCATTCACTACTTTAGCTCACTCAGTATTTGCTCAAAATAATCAGCAGGCTACTGTCCCAGCCATTCCATTGGTTAATACTACCGCAGCTATAATTTGGGACTTTACCTGAATGAGCCTTCCTCTATTTTTGAGGTCCAAGTCTAATAAGGATCTACAGGAGTTCCTTGACATAGTTCAGAAGGTAACTGACAATATAGGTGTGACTTCTAGTGAATGTGCAGAGTTGGGTGCTTATAGTTATAGGATGTTCCTCGTACTTGGTATAAGCAATGGAAGGAAGATAGAGGCGCAGATGCAGGGCCTATTGAATGGGAGAAGTTTGCTACAACCTTTTTAGATAGGTTCTTTCCCTTGGAATTAAGAAAAGCTAATGTGTAGGAGTTTATCAATTTGAACCAGGGGAGTATGAGCGTGAAAGAGTATTCTCTTAAGTTTACTTGGCTAGCCAGGTATGCTCCTAATGTGGTCTCTGATGACAGGTCTAGGATGAGTTAGTTTATTTCTGGGGTAGCTGATAGCATGGTTAGGGAGTGTAAGACCGCAATGTTGATTAAAGAGATGGACTCGTCTAGGTTGATGGCCTATGCTCAACGGATTAAGGAGCAAAAATTTAAGAAAAGAGAGAGGAAGAATAAAAAAGCCAGAACAGGTAGCTTTAGTTTTGCTCAGCTGAGGTCAGTGGGTGGTAACCGTTCTCAATTCCACCAGAGATCTTTAGCCCTAGATCCGTCGTCATCTAGTGCACCAGTGTCGATGTTCAGAAACGATAATTGGGATAGGGCACCAGTCTCTAAGTCCTAGGGCAGTGTGAACAGTGGTCATACAAATCTTCTTTGCCAGAAATATGGTAGAAACCATCAGGGTGTGTGTAGAGCTGGCAGTGATGTATGTTTTAGGTATGGTAATCCAGGACACAAAGTCAGGGATTGCCCAAATAGTGGTCAGCAAGGTCAGTCCATTCATCCTCTAGTTCCATCCGATCGCCCGACTCAGCATGGTGCCGCTTCCAGCATAACCAGTGGTCAGCGCCCAAATAAATTGTATGCAGTTCAGTCCTGACAAGATCAAGAAAGTTCTCCTAATATAGCTGCTGGTACATTATAGGTTTTTCATTCACATGTTTATGTTTTGTTAGATCCCAGAGCTTCTTTTTCATTTGTAACTCCCTATATAGTTGTTGATTTCGGTGTCAGTCCTGAGACTTTAGTAGAATCATTCTCAGTGTCCACCCTAGTAGGTGTCTCTATTATATCCAGGAAGATATACAGGAATTGTCCGGTCATAATATCCCAAAAAGTCACCTCAATTGATCTTATGGAGTTAGAGATGACTGATTTTAATGTCATTCTTGGCATGGATTGGCTCCACTCATTCTATTCTTGAGTTGATTGTAGAAATAGAGTTGTTTATTTTAAGTTTCTGAATGAACTAGTCCTTGAATGGAGAGGTAGTACTTTAGTGCTTAGGGGTCAACTTGTTTCGTACCTTAGAGCGAGAAAAATTATATCCAAGCGGTGTGCTTACTATCTTGTTCAAGTCAAAGACTCCAGTTTAGAGACTCCCAATCTCAAGTTAGTTTAAGTAGTGAGGGAATATCCATATATGTTTCCCAAAATCTTCTCGGAGTTCCTCCCAAAAGAGAAATCGATTTTGGAATAGACCTTATTCCAGATACCCAGCCTATCTCTATTCTACCATACAGAATGGCTCCCGTGGAACTTAGGGAGTTAAAAGAACTGTTGAAAGATCTCTTAGATAAGGTATTCATCAGGCCCAGTGTTTCCCCATAAGGTTCTCCAGTCCTTTTCGTGTGCAAGAAAGATGGTTCTCTTAGAATGTGCATCGATTATCGTCAGTTGAACAAAGTCATAATTAAGAATAACTATCTACTCCCCAGGACATATGACTTATTCGATCAACTTCAAGGTGCCAGTTATTTATCTAAGATAGACCTCATATCCGGCTATCATCAACTCAGAGTCAAAGAATGTGACATTCCAAAAACAGCTTCTAGAACTTGGCATAGTCACTTTGAATCTCTATTCATGTCTTTTGGTATAACAAATGCCCCAACAGCTTTGATGGACTTGATGAACAGAGTGTTCAAGCAGTACTTGGACATGTTTATCATAGTCTTCATAGATGACATCCTTGTCTATTCCCGTAGTGGAAATGATCATGCCGACCACCTCAGAATAGTGTTACAGAATCTTAGAGCCCATTAATTGTTCGCCAAATTCAGTAAGTGCAAATTTTGGCTAAGATTAGTAACTTTTCTTGGCCATATTATTTTCGATGATGGCATTATAGTTAACCCTCAAAAGATCAAAGAAGTAAGAAACTGACCCAGACTTATTATTTTGTCAAATATCAGGAGTTTCTGAGGTTTGGCTGGCTATTATCGATGGTTTGTTGAAGTATTTTCTTTTATTGCATCCCCCATATCCTGATTGACTCAGAAAAAATTCAAGTTTCAGTGGTCATATTCTTGTGAGAAGAGCTTTCAGGAGTTGAAGACTCGACTCACCTCAGCTCGGGTTTTGACCTTGCCAAATGGTTCAAATTTGTTTATTTCTTACTGTGATACTTCCAAAGTTGGTTTGGGTTGAGTTTTGATGCAGAAAGGTAAGGTCATAACCTATGCCTCTTAATAGCTTAAACCCCATGAGAAGAATTATCCTACCCATGATCTTGAGTTAGCAGCTGTTGTGTTTGCCTTAAAAAATTTAGAGGCATTATTTGTATGGGGTGCATGTTGATGTGTTCATGGACCATAAAAGTTTGCAATATGTGTTTTATTAGAGAGAGTTAAATCTCCATCAGAGAATATGGTTAGAATTTGAAGGACTATGATATGAGTATTTTGTATCATCTGAGCAAGGCCAATGTAGTGGTAGATTCCCTTAGTAGATTGTCTATGGGTAGTGTGGCTCATGTTGAGAATGATAAGAAGAAGTTAGTTCAGGAGGTTCATCAGTTGGCTAGGTTAGGTTTTTAGTTGGTTGACTCAATTGAGGCTAGTGATTGGGTTCAGAATAGTTTAGAATCTTCTTTGGTTGCCAAAGTTAAAGAAAAACAAGATAGGGACCCCAGTCTAATGAAGTTGAAGGATTCAGTCGGAGATTAAAAAGTAAAGGTTTTCTCTCAAGGGGGAGATGGTGTGTTGTGTTTCCAAGGTAGACTGTGTATGCTGTGTATAGATGGTTTGAGACAATGAATTCGTGTAGAAGAGCATGGGGTGCGTTACTCTATTCACCCAGAAGCCACTAAGATATACTGTGATTTGCGGGAAATTTATTGGAGTGGTATGAAAAGGGATATTGCAAAGTTTGTAGCCAAGTGTGCTAATTATCAGCAGGTTAAGGTTGAGCACTAAAGACATAGTGGCACTATACAAGAGTTTAGCATCCCACTTGGAAGTGGTAAGAGGTAAACATGAACTTTTTGATATGGTTGCCTCGTTCACTTCATCAGCATAATTCGATTTAGGTTATTGTAGACAGAATGACCAAATCAGTCAATTTCTTGCCAGTCCATACTTCTTATTTAGCCAAGGATTATGCCAAGCTCTATATTAGAGAGTTGGTTAGGTTTCATAGAGTCCCATTATCTATCATTTCAGATAGAGGTACTCAGTTTACCTCTTACTTTTGGAAATCTTTTTAAAGGGTCTTGGTACTCAAGTTCGTCTCATACAACCTTTCACCCTCAGATAGATGGTCAGGTGGAGAGGACCATTCAGACCCTAGAGGACATATTGAGAGCTTGTGTTATCAACTTTAAGGGCAGTTGGAATGATCACTTGCCATTGATTGAGTTTGCCTACAATAACAGTTATCATTCCAGTACTCAGATGGCTCGATTTGAGACTCTGTATGGAAGGAGATATAGATCTCATATTGGTTAGTTTGAGGTAGGTGAGACCACGTTGCTAGGGCCAAATTTAGTAGTTGATACATTGGAGAAAGTTTAGGTAATCAGAGAAAGGTTTAAGACAACCCGAAGCCATTAGAAATCCTATGCATATGTGTATAAGAGGGATCTCAAGTTCGTAGTTGGAGACTTGGTTTATTTGAAAATCACTCCTATGAAGGGAGTGAAGAGGTTTGAAAGGAAAGGGAAACTTAGTCCCCGATATGTTAGCTTTTACAGGATTTTGAGCCGCTTTGGAAAAGTAGCTTACGAGCTTAAGTTGCCCAAAGATTTGGCATCAGTGCACCCAGTACTTCACGTTTCCTTGTTGAAAAAGTGTATTGGTGATCCATCTATCGTTATTAATTTAAAAAGTTTAGATGTTCAGTAGAGCCTTTCTTACGAAGAAGACCCAGTCGAAATCTTAGATTGCCAGATTCACAGACTAAGGAACAAAGAAGTTCCCTTAGTCAAAGTTCTTTGGCGGAATTAGTCCGTTGAGGGAGCCACTTGGGAAGCAGAAAAAGATATGCAAACTAAGTACCCTCACCTTTTCCCTGCAAACTCAGATTCAATTCAAGGTAACAGTTTTTCCTTAGATTATCTCTTTTCCATTCTCAATCCTAGCCATATGGTCGTATTCATGTCATTACATGCATTCACGAATCAATTTAGTCAGCCACTATGTTCAGACTCAGTCATGTAATCATGTTTCAGTTGTGCATATTCAATATATAATCTCATTACCTCAGTAATTCTCAGTTTAACCAGCCTCATTCGAGAACAAATATTCCCGAGGGGGAGATATTGTAAGACCACGTAAGATCTTAGCTCGTTTTAGCTCACTCGTGAATGCTAAAGGGATCCAATACTTAAACAATTTCACTAAATGTTAAGACTTAGTCATTTCCAAAGCCTCTTAAACTTTGATGATTTTAATTCTGACCTGCCGAATTTAGAACATCAATTTTTAAGTTGATTCATGATCGTGGAGGTTGATAGCATGTCTCGAATAAGTTTCAGATTTTTTGGATGAGGTTTGAGGCTTGTTTGGATGTTAAAACCAGCAAGTCAGCGCGATATGACCGCAGCGCACCACTTATCTCATTGGTGGGGTGCAACACGGTGCGTCACCTAATGCTTCAACTGAGCGATGTGATGTGTCACTTACTACATCACTGGCAACGTTCTGTTAAATTAATTCTGGGTATGTGGGGGTATTTGAGTCATTTTCCCCTTACTTGACTTCACCCATAACACGAGATTAAGGTCCCAAAAGGACAAAATCACTCATCTTTTCACAAACTCTCGCAAGAACAAAACCCTAGCTTCTTCAAATCCAAGTTCAAGCTTCAAGAAATCACCAAGAACTCACAAAAATTCATCAGTTAAGGTATGTTAGATGTTCATTCATGGGTCCTTTTCACCCATGGAGTTCAAGAATCCACTTTAAAGTTTAAAATCATAACCTTTACATGTTTTCATGAACTTTATCTATGAACTTCTATGAATTTTGATTTTTATATCATGTTTACATGTGTTTTTGTTGGAATTAGCCTTTAACCCATTTGAAGGATGATATTTGCATGTTAAATACTTAACCCATGATTTTGGTATTTAAATTATGTTACTATGCCATGACTTAACTATTCCCATGTTTTAACTTTATGACTCCCATGTGTTTGATGAAATGCCTAAGCGATAAATTTTGAACAATGATTATTTATCATGCTTTTGAAGCTTTAGTATGTTTCTACTAGTAATATTATCGAGTCCTAGATATTATGAATACCCAAAAACTTAGTTGTTTACTTAGTCTCTTTATTTTTAGAATGGTTTTGACTATGTTAAAGTATTATCAGTTCGGTCAGTTATCATATCAGTAAGCTCAGTTCAGTCCAGTAATATGAGTCTGTCCAGTTGGGAGTAGGATTTAGCACCGAGCGAACCCAGGGATGACGACTCACCTGCCAGTTGAGGGTATGACCTTTAGTAGTAGTCCCTAGATTCTAGAACTACGTAGCCAGCGTAGGTTAAGATATTAACCTGCTAATTGAGGGTTGCCATATATCTCTCTAGAGCACCTTCCAGAAGAGGGTGATTCTTTAGTCCTTCGAGACTTCATTTTAGTGGATCCACACAGCCAGTGTTAGTACCTGTGGCACGGTACTAACACCCTTTCAACTAGGGTTACATTGGACCCCAATTAGCTTATATTGGGGCATGTCAGTTAGATGATAGCTCCCACAGTCTCAGTTCAGTATTTAGTACAGAGTTCAGTTTTAGGTTTGTTTGTCCATAGCAATAGTTATCAGTTATTCAGTTCCAGTATTTCAGTTTACAGACTATTCCAGCATCATGTTATACGCTTGATCATGCATTCTAAGATTTTACAACCTTCACACATACTATGCATCAATTATCTCATGATAAATATTCCGTCAGTTATTATTCTTGCACATGAGCCCATGCACATCAGCCTAACCTCATTAGCATACCAGTACATTCAAAGTACTGACTGCATACTCGTTTCTTGCACTATGATGTATCATATGATAGGTTCAGATGCTCAGGTTCCCAACCGTACCTAGACCTCCCAGTTCATCAGCAGCAGTAGCAGTGGTGAGTCCTCATATTTTGAAGACCGATTATGTTATTTCAGTAATTCAATTCAGTAGTTAGTTAGAGTTAGTTGGGGCTTGTCCCATCAACTCTCATTCAGTCAATTTTAGAGGCTTTTGGACATTTCAAACAATCAGTTAGTTGTCAGTTTTATCAGTCAGCTTTTCAGCATTTTCGCTTATGTTTCAGACTTGTGGATTTCAGTTGTATTGTTTTCAGTATTGAAACCTTATGGCATATTTATTTGTTTTCACACATGTTCGTTGTCAGTACATTATTCAGTGCTCACAGCTGGTACCAGCTCATAGGCTAGCTTGTGGTCTCTTGAGACTATAAGCATCGTGTGGCATCCAGGGTATACTCCTAGGGAGTTACACATCTAAATATATCGAAATAACTATCTTCCTAGATAAACATAAGCTTATCAGAGGGGTCTTCAATCACTAACACAAGTCTTGGCCTAAGATGGGTCGAGGAGCCCACTTCTAAATCCTCAAAATCATTTACCAAGCATTATCTACCCCGAATTAGGCTAAGGTATCTAAATCTGCTACTAGATGTTAAACAAGCCACAACAAGCCCTAGTACAGCAATTTCATCTAATATAGAACAACAAAGTAAATTTTATCCAAGGTAAGCCAACTTGGGTAAGTTCATCCTAGATTCAAGTAATCAAGGAAATATTTTCATTAATTTATTAGCTAAAGCATTTTCAACATAAGCATACGCCTACAAGGTCAGCTTTACTTAAGACATAGTTAATTAGGCTAATCACGCATAAAATAATATTCAAAATAGCCCAAATGATCCAACTAATCCCAATTATTTTAATCTATCATACCAACACCTAAAACTCATCCCAAATCTAACATAATATCATAAGCATACTATGAAGTATCTCAATCTAACCAGGGGGTAAAGCCTAGCCTATCTGAGCTTCGAAGAAAGCTTACAAAATTTGCTAAATTACCACTTTTCCCTTCCGAGAAGCTTTCGCAATATGCCAAGCCATCAAAATCACATTCTACTCATCAATACGAGAATAATGATGCCCATATTGCATTATTATCCTTCGAGACCAAAAATCACATTAAAACCCCATGTGGGTCCTATTTATGAAAAATCACATTTCCTAAGCCAACCTAATGTTCCCACATGCTCAGGTAATCATTACCCTAAAAATGGGTGTAATCCAAGCTAATTTAGGCTAAAATCAAGCCCCTAAGATTTTGGAATTTTAGAACAAGAAATGGGAAATTTTACCATGAAAAGGGTGGAATCTTACCACAAATCGAAGGAAAATCATGAAAATAGATGCTATCCAAGCTTCTAGATCACCCACAAGCCTCAATTTCAAGATATCTCCATTTTTAGGGTTTTATCTCTAAAGAAAATGGCTTAAGAATGAGCTAAATTAGGCTTAAATGGCCAATTTATACCTGTCCAGGTATTCGGGTCCTGCGATTGTGCCCCGACCTTCACGATTGTGGTATATTGGGGTTGCACACTAAATAGCATTCATTACAAGTTGTCGTGATTGTGGAACTTGAGGCCTGCCAAGGGTATCGCAATCGCGATCCTCAGCACTGCGATAGTGATGCATTGGTTGACCTCCGTTAACCAGTCGGTATCTATTCAAAATCCTGTAACGTAAACAAACTATGTAACCACACCAAATCTGACATTCCAAACTCAATGGTGAAGTCAAAATTTCCATCCGAGGCCATTTTGATAAAATATGAGGCCCACACCTAAATTCCATTTTCTTAACTTTCCGACAATAGGTTGAAATAAGCTCGGGTGCCACAGGACCCAAACTAAGAGTCCTCTTAGCCTAAAATTCATATTTTGAAGTTGCTAGAACAGTCAGAATTTGCATTTAAGGTTATTTTGCTGACTTTTTTCTCGGTGGCCATTTGAAACCAGCGAAGACCTCAAAATAGGGAAATGGCTCTAAAAATAAATGAACTGTCAGATCCAGCAAGTCATAAATGACTTGGGGCAGCTATAGAAAAGTTCTAATAGCAAAAATAAGCAGAAATATGGAAAATGGCCCAAAGGGTCATTACAATATCCACTACTAAAGGAACTTTCATCCAAAAAAGTTAAGGGTTAGGATATACCTGAAGTCTTGAACAGGTGATGATATTGGGTCCGCATCTTGCTCTCGATCTCCCAAGTGGCCTCCTCCACTATGGGCGGTGCCTCCACTGAACATAACTACAGAAATCTCCCTAGTGCCCAATCGCCTAACATCACTAGACATATAAGCATTGGCTCCTCCACGAAGATAAAATACTCATCCAACTGGACTGAGTCCCAAGTAAGCACAAGAGACAGATCAGGAATGTATCGTCGTAATATAAAAACATGGAATACCGAATAGACAACAGCAAAATTTGAAGGTAAGTTTGACTCATAAGCCACCTCACCAACTATGCGAAGAATCTGAAAGGACCAATATACCTAAGGCTGACTTGCTCTTCCTCCTAAACCTCATCACACCCGTCATGGGTGATTCTCAGAGGAATACTTGATCACCAACTCCAAACCTCAAGGCATACAGTCTACAATCTACATAGGCCTTCTTCCTACTCTGATCTATTCTCAACCTATTCTAAATCACCCTGACTCTATCCAATGACTCCTAAAGCAAATCAATACCACAGCGTCAAATCTCGAAAGTCTTAAACCATCCAATTGGAGAACAAAATCACCTACTATACAAATCCTCAAAAGGCGCCATCTCAATACTTGAATGATAACTGTTGTTATAAGCAAACTCTGCCACAACTAAGTGCTCATTCCACTGGTCTCCAAAATCCATAACATAGGCTCGAAGCATATCCTCAAGCACCTGTATAGTCCACTCAAACTGGTCATCTGTCTGCAGATGAAAAGATATACTCAGATCTACCTGAGGACCTAACTCATCCTAAAAAAATCTCAAAAATCTAGAAATAAACGTGAAACCTCAATCCAAAATAATAGATATGGGCACCCCATGCAAAAGGACTATCTCACGCACCTAGATGTAGGCTAACCTCTTGGTAATAAAAGACATTTGAATGGGAAGAAAATATGTCAAATTGGTCAATCGATCTATAATAACCCAAATACCATCGGACCCATGGGACGTACAAGGAAAACTACTAAAAAAATCTACGGTAATCTTCTCCCATTTCCACTCAAAAATGTACAAGATCTGAATCAATCCATCTGGTCGTTGATGCTCGGCTTTTACTTATGGACAACAAAGGTAACGAGCTATAAAATCTACCATATCTCTCTTTATACCACACCACTAATAATTTTGTCTTAAATCTCTATACATTTTGGATATGGCGGGATGAATGGAATATCTAGAGTTGTAAGCCTCATGCAGAATCAACTAAATCAAGTCATCAATCCTCAAAACACAAATGCGGCTATCAAATCTAAAAACACCCTAGGAATCTATGGTGTTCCTTTCAAATTCACCTCTCATCACCTGATCATGAAGAAAATAAAGCTTGCTATCCTACAACCGACGATCCTGAATCTACTCAAAAAGCGAAGACCTCGCTTACACATTAGTAAGAATTCTCCTAGGGTCTTAAATATCAAGGCAAACAATCAAGTTGGCTAAGGACTGAACGTCCTATGCCAACGACCTCTGAGAAATTGAAATACAAGCCATGCTACCTATACTCACTGCTTTCCACCTCAAGGCATCTGCTACCACATTAGCCTTGCTCTAATGATACAAGATAAAAATATCATAATCCTTAAGAAACTCTATCCATTATGGTGTCTAGCATTAAGCTCCTTCTAGGACATAAGATGTTGAAGACTGTGATGATCGGTGAAAATCTCATAATGCACACCATAGAGATAATATCTCAAAATCTTAAGTGTGAAAACTACCGCTGCCAACTCCAAATCATGAGTGGTAGTTGTGCTCGTACACCTTAAGCTGTCTCAAGGAATAAGTAATAACACGACCCTGGTACATCAACATACAACCTAAACCAACACCAAAAGCATCATAAAATACAGTGAATCCCTCACCCTCAATAGAAAGAGCTAGAATAGAAGTTGAAGTAAGAAAATTCATGAGCTTTTCAAATCTCGACTCATACTCCTCGAACTATTAGAAACGAACCTCTTTCTGAGTTAATTGGTTTATAGGTGATAAAATAGTAGCAACCCTCGATGAATCATCTATAATAACAAGCCAAACCAATAAAGCTACAAACCCCAGTTGGAAATGTAGGTCTAGATCAATCTTAAATTGCCTCAATCTTAGATGGGTCTACCATAATACCATCCTTAGACACTACATGTACAAGGAATGTTAATGACTTAAGCCAAAACTCACACTTAGAGAACTTGGCAAAAAGCACATGATCTCTCAAAGTCTAGAGCACAATCCTCAAATATTGCGCATGCTCCACTCTACTCCTCAAATATACAAGGTTGTCGTTGATGAATACAATCACAAAGGAGTCCAAATAAGGTCTGAACACTCAGTTCATCAAATCCATAAATACAGTTGGGGAATTAGTCAAGCCAAATGACATTACAAGAAACTCATAATGACCATAACGAGTCCTAGAAGTTGTCTTCGAGATATCCTCAACCCAAATTCTCAAATGATGGTAACAAGATCTCAAATCAATCTTAAAGAATACTGCCGCTCCATAAAGTTGGTCAAATAAATCATCAATGTGAGGCATAGAATAATGGTTCTTCATTGTCACCTTATCTAGCTGCCTATAATCAATACATATACGCATGGAGCCATCTTTATTCTTGACAAACAACACAAGGGCTCCCCAAGGAGACATACTCGATCTAATAAAACCCTTACTAAGAAGATCTTGAAGCTGAGAATTCAACTCCTTAAGCTCAGCAGAAGCCATACGATAAGGTGTAATAAAAATAGGTCGGGTACAAGACTCGAGATCAATAGCAAACTCAATCTTATGGATAGAGGGAATACCAGGTAGGTCGGTAGAAAAAACATCAGAAAACTCTCAAACACAGAAATAGAGTCAAGCGACGGACTCTCCATACTAGTATCATAAATATAACTGAGATAGGGCTCCCAAAACCCTCGAAATAAGTCTCCTAGCACACATATAAGAAATAATCCCCGTCGGCTCTTGGCTAATGGCTCCTTGCCACACGATTGGGGTATACCAGGCATGGCTAATGTAATAGTCTTGACAAAATAATCCATGACCGCATGATAGTGGGATAACTAGTCCACGCCTAGAATTAAATCAAAATCCAGTATATCTTGAATATTAAGGTTAGCATGAGTATCAACATCTCTAACAGTCACAACACATGATTTGAGAACTCAATCCACTACTAAAAAATCACCAACGGAAGTAGATACATGTAATGGCACAGATAATAAATCCAATAATAGCTCTAATCGTGGAGCATAATAAGCAGATATATAAGAATAAGTGAATCCTGGGTCAAATAAAGTAAGGGTCGACTGACGACACACCAAAATTATACTTATAATAACATTATCCAAAGACTCAACCTCGGGTCTAGCGGGTACTACATATAACTAACTATGCCCACCACCTGGTTGGGCTCCTGACTGACCTCCTGTCCTGCCTGCCTGAGAACCACCTCAAGTACCCTGAAAACCAACCCTACAACCTTGAAAACCACCTTTAGCTGAGGGATGAATTGCTCTAATAGGGGAACACTTTGAGCTGAAGCAATAATCACCCCACAACTAGCGTAATCTTATGAATAGTGACTAGGATCTCTATAACTATAACATGACATATGAGCTGAACCAGCACCAACAGATGTGGCTGACCCAGAATAACCACCACATCTAGATCCCTCAAATAATCTCTAAGGCTATGAGGCATATACTTATCCAAGAATATCTCTAAGAACTAAGTCCATGTCAAAGGAGAAGATCCAGCTGGTCTAGAATCCTTGTAACCTCTCCACCAATGTCGAGCATCCAAGTCCAACTAAAATATGGTGTAATCCACACCACGAGTCTCAAAAAAGGCCTAAATTATAGACATATCCTCTCAAGCAATCAGATACTCATATGCATCCTCACTCGGTGTACCAGAAAATCTAGGCGGTGCTAATCTCAAGAATCTACCCAACATCTTCTGCTTCTTAGTAGACATAGCAGGCTGGCAACCATTGGATGAGCAACTACCGGATGAGCAACTACCGGCGTAAAAAGAATCTCAACTCTAGGAGTTGAAGCTATAGGTTATGCCTCATCCTCCATACCACTTTGATCTGTATATTATGCACAATCAGATGGTGCACCACCAACTAACCCTAAAAGCTAAAATAAGGCATCTCTGAGAACTAAAGAAGAAATAAATCCTCATGGAGCCTGGGTTGGTCCCTAGCCCATCGTTGACTGAGGCGAAAGAATCTCTGGCTTAAAAGCGAGAATAGGGTCTGGTGGAGGATCACTATATGGGCCCCTAGCTAAAGACACATCTCATGGTTATCCACAACCTTTGGGTCATCCACAAATAGGAGAAGGATCCCTAGGCTAAATCCCGGAACCCTCATCTCGTGTAGTAGTAGCATGTCTTCTATCTATCTACAAAAGAGAGAAATCAAAGAAATATTCTATATAAAATCAAAGAAATGTTCTATAAACTAACTCAGACTATTAGCACGATATGAGTGAAAGAAGTGAAAAACTCCTAAGAATGTTCCATAGCCTCCCGAAGATAGGAACCGAATGTCATTGTTCTGATCTAGAAGACTCTAATAGACACTTGCTCTTGTACCAACAATACTGGTGTAGCCTAGGCTCTGATACCAATTTATCATAACACGATTTACGAGTCATAATGACACCTACTCAATCCCGCCAGTAGGTAAGCCAAACTATAACTTGGAGCTAAATGCAATAGATTAACTTGGTAGAAGTGCCCCATAAAGGGCCTAATAGGCAATTTAACATAATAAATAGCAAGACCAATAAAATAGTTTAAAGGTAGTCGCTACATAAATACCATTCTACAACTTGGTAGAGCCAGTACAAGAACATCTAGTATAATAATATAACCAAGTATCTAGAATAGTCGATATATCTAATCTCAAAACTAAAGACTGAATATAGAAAGATAGAAGGAAATAGGTGACTAAGACTTCAAGAGCTCACCCTATCTCAAGATATTAACACCTACGAACACGAATCGACGATGGCAACTAATACTTAAATCTGCACCAAAAAAGTACAAAAGTGTACTATGAGTACCAAAATAATGGATACTCAATAGGTATCATCGATCGACTAAGGTAAATCATGATATAAGAAAGATAGAATGCAAGATAATATAACTAAGTCAAGGTAAAGGGAAGAACCTAAAATATCTCCAACATCGATATATATGAATAAGTAAATAACTAGAATATCTTCATAACATAACATAAAACATCAATACATTTCTCTAACATCGGTATACATGAATAAGTAAATAACCAAAGTATCATTATAACATAACATAAAACATCAACCCGTGCAATCATAAGTATAAAATTAGCTCCCATATGCCAATTGGTGTAGATAAGTAGATAACCTATCGCAAGCCTCCTTAAGCTTGGAATGTACAAATAAGGTAGCATAATCCACCACCATCATTTATCAACTCTCATAATACCATTGGAATTCATCCAAGTCATGACAAATTATAACCATTGATTGCCTATATTCATCATTTGTAAATAAGTTAACACTTATCATCTATCGATCATGTAGCAACTAATCCTCATTTATCAATAGATCATTCTTTTTCAACTAAACATCATTCATTAGCTAATCTTCATATGGCGGCTAATCACCACTTATTAACTAGTAATTATTTACCAATTTCCAATAATTGTCAACTAGATAATATTTATCAACTAACCAATATTTATCAACTAATCAATATTCATAAGCTAATCATATTCATCAACTGCTAATTTTATCACTAGAGTTCATTCATGTCATACTACATTACAACTATTTCCTTATTTTCAACTTAGCTAGATTGTCAATCTCACAACCCAATGTCATCATATTATAATAAATATATCATCATAGTATAATAAATATAGCCGGACTTGAACCGGTATGTATATTAAACAATATCCTCATAAATATCAT
Source organism: Capsicum annuum (assembly GCF_002878395.1). Lineage (NCBI taxonomy): Eukaryota > Viridiplantae > Streptophyta > Magnoliopsida > Solanales > Solanaceae > Capsicum > Capsicum annuum. Next base: position 124,821,490 of record NC_061121.1, on the reverse strand, counting down.
CATAATTATCTTTTGATTTTGTCAGTCATGTAACATCATAATCATCTTTCGGGCTTGCCGGGTACATATCATTATCATCATCCCTCGACCTTGCTGGGTATATATCATGATAATCCTCCTCTGGTCTTGCTGGGTATATATCATCATAATTCTCCTCCGACCTTGTTGGGTATATATCATCATAATCATCCTCTGGACTTGTCGGGTATATATCATCATAATATAATCATCAATATCATAGCCATCCTCCGGATTTCTACCAAGTATAAATAATTAATTTCATCATCAATATGGCTAATCTCCTAATCATGAGAGTAATAATAGCATAACCATTAACATAATATATTAGCATGACTAATAATCATAATTGGAATCGTAAGCTCTAGCATAATTAATAGCATGATTACCAACATAGTAAATAAGCACGATCTGTTGGCATAATTAATAGCATACTCACTAATATAATCAATAAGCTTGATCTTTAGCATAATCCATAATGTATTTGCCAATATATTCATTAAATATGAACTCTAAAATAATCAATATGTACTATCAAGCATAGACAATAACTTATCAATAGCCTAATTAATGGCTTAATATTAGCATAATAGATAGCTTATCATTATCTTGGTCAATATCTAATTCATGGAATAATCTATAGTTCATTTATAGCAAAATCAATAGTTTAATTACCAATATAGTCAATAGGCATAGCCTCTAGCATGAACAAAACGTAAATACTAATTTATCGATGAGCACGATCATTGGAGTAGTTATTAGCTCATTCGTTGGCTTACTCAATAGCATAATTTATGGATTAGCCAGTATGATAATCAAGGGCTCACTCAATGGGTATTTGGTAGCCAATCCATAGCCAAATCAATAACATATTCAATAGTTCATCATAAACATAACCAATAATTCATTTATAGAATAATCGTTAAGCATTACTTTTAATGTCATCCATCATAACCAACAAGTACCAAGGCATCTAAATATCATCGAAATAACTATCTTCCTAGATGTACGCAAGTGTATTAAAGGGGTATTCAATAACTATCACAAGTCTTGGCCTAAGGTGGGTCGAAGAGCCCACTTCTAAATCCTCGAAATCATTTACTAAGAAATATCTATCTCAAACTAGGATAAGGTGTCTAAATCCACTACTGGATATTAAACAAGCGACAACTAGCCCTAGGATAGCAATTCCATCTTATGTAGAGCAACTAAGCCAATTTTATCTAAGGTAAGGCAACTTGGGTGAGTTCATCCTAGATTCAAGTAATTAAGGAAATCTTCTCATTAATTTAGTAACTAAAGAATTTTTGACGTAAGCATACATCTACAAGGTCAACTTCACTTAAGACATAGTTAACTAGGCTAATAATGCCCAAAACGATATTCAAAATAGTCTAAATGATCCAACTAATCTCAAGTATTTTAATCTATCACACCAACACCTAAAACCCATTCCAAATCCAATGCAATATTATAAACATATAATGAATTAGCTCAATCTAACAAGGGGTAAAACTTATCCAACTTGGGCATCAAAATAAGCTCACAAGATCCGCTAAATCACCAGTTGTCCCTTCCAAGAAGCTTTTGCAATATTTCAAGCTATCAAAATCACATTATACTCATCTATATGAGAATAATGATACCCATATTACACTATTATGCTTTGGGTCCAAAATTACATCAAAACCATTAATGAAAAATCACATTTTCGAAGTTAACCCAACATCTCTACATTCTCAAGAAATCATTCCCCTAAAAATGAGTATAATTCGAGATTAATTTGGGGCTAAAATCAAGCCCCTAATTTTTGGAATTTTAGAACAAGAAATGAGAAATTTTACCATGAAAAGGGTGGAATCTTACCACAAACTGAAGGAAAATCACGAAAATAGATGGTAGACAAGCTCCTAGATCACCCACAAGCCTCAACTTCAAGATATATCTTTTTTTAGGGTTTTAGCTCCCAATTAAATGCGTGAATAATGAGAAAAATTAGGCTAAAATGATCTATTTATATGTGTCCTAGGTATTTGGGTCACACTATCGCGACCTGACCTTTGTGATCACGGTATATTGAGGCTGCACACTGAATCATAAATGCGATAAGCCACTGCAATCGTGGAACTTGAGGTCTTCCAAGGGTATCACGATCGCAACTCTTGGCACCGCGAAAGAGATGCACCAGTTGACAACTGAGATTTGGAATTTCATCAATCCTTCGAGATACATCAAAATCTCGTATATGCAAATAAACTATGTAACCACACCAAATTTGACATTTTGTACTCAATGGAATAGTCAAAACTAACATTTGAGGTTGTTTGACAAAATATGGATCCCACACCCAAATTTATTTTCTTAACTTTTTGACCAATAGGTCAAAATGAGCCTAGGTGCCTCAGGAACCGAACTAAGAGTCCTCTTAGCCTAAAATTGATATTCCAGAGCTGCTAGAAAATTCAAAATTTGCATTCATAGTTGTTTAACTGATTCTTTGCTCGGTGGTCATTTGGAACCAGCAAAGACTTCAAAACAGGAAAATGGCTCCAAAAAACAAACGAACTGCCCGGTAACTGAACTATTAGTTGGAGTAAGTCATAAGTGAATTGGGTAGAAATAAAGAAGCTCTAACGTGAAAATAAACAACAATATGAAAAATAACCTAAAGGGTCATTATACGTGCCCTACCCCCCAAAACCCCAACTCATAATTTCCCTCTTTTCCCATAAGAGACTACACCATATATTTAATATATGCAGAGTTTTACATATACAATATATATATACACCAATATACTTATACCTCACACATATATATTTAGGTGCACACATACACAATACAGACAGACTACTCACACAGTACACCAGAGAATATACATACATAGTAATAATGTAGAAAGAGGGAAATCAATAAGGATTTAAAGAGATGAAAAATAAGTGAAGATATAGCAAACGTGAAAAAAAGGGGAAATGGGTGAGAATCAAGAGAAAGAAGGAATGGGAGAGAGCCGTCGGCTGGTCTTGAGTTTTCCAGCAATTTTTTTACCAGAATTATCCATTTTTGTCCAGATTCAGCCATCACAGCCCTAAAATCCCCCCAAACCTCTCTTTTTCTTATTTTCAACAAAATCTCATCAGAAAATATTTTTTTCTATCGACTGTGGAGTTCTATCGAAGCTCCGATAAAGACAGACACCTTTGAAAAACCATGATTAGTCGATTCTAGCGCCAAAATCCATCAAAAAACAACTCAATTTGGGAAAATGGAGTTCGGGTCAAAGTTGTTGATTTGGGATTCGTATTGAGGTTGATTCAAGGTTATCGGAAGTGAATTATACCTTTTAATCGATTAACACTTTGATTTTGAAAGCTTTTTCTAAGGTTTTATTCTCAACTCTATTCTTTTTTTTTGGTTATCTTAATGTGGTTCATGATGTGATTTGGTGATATGTTTTGCGTGTATTTGAATATTTTTTGTGTCGTGGCTTTGAAAGTTTGATTTCATCTTACAACTAATTAATCGTGTGATTGGGAGGGAAATTAAAAATTGATAAAAGTGAATATGAATTTGTTTTACTTCATTGACGGTTGTTTGATTCAAAATACGCATCGACTTTGTTAAACTCGATAGTATCATATTTTAGGTCAAGAATTGATAGGTAAATCTTAGGTTTTGGGATAGACAAATTTTAGAAATTGTGAATTGTTGAATGTTTGTTGAATAGTTTTTGTTTTATCTCATTTGAATCAATTATACTCATTTGGCCAAGAAATGTCTCAAGATTATATATATTAATTTATTCGGAGAATGCCCCGTGAGATTTATACTTGAAGACAGTTTGTGATCAAGGATCAGAACGTCGGGTGGAGTTTAGTTTAGGACTAGTTTAGAATATAGTAGGTTTATATTTTCGTATTTTTATTTTTCAGAACTGTATAATCGCACTGAACTCTGTTTGATTTGAATTCTTATTTTGTTTGATTTTTCTTGTTTATGTATTTTTTATTGGTTTATGCATTTCATAGCGTCATATTAGCCGATGTAACTCCACAAAGCGATCGTGGTCGAACCACGGGACCGAGGGGTGCCTAAAACCTTTTCCTCGGTCAATAAAATTGCTTAACCAGAATCTCTGCTCTTGGATCAATTTTAAGAGTCAAAAATGGTGTCAAAAGGATTTTCAAAAGTGATTTGGCATACTAGATTTATACCAAGTGGCAAGTCTGAGTTTAGGTTTTAAAATCCTTTTTTTTCATCTTCTTTGTCACTTTTAATAATTAAACCCTTTTGAAATATAAAATTAATCTTTTTTGAGTTAAAAAAAGGGATGTGACACTTTTCACGTGTGTCTTATGTCAATTGATAAAATAATACATAAAAAATTATTAAAAAATATCAATTGATGTTAAAACAAATTCTATATTTATTTAAATAGGGCTTTGGTCATGGACAAAACATGAAAGCTCTTAGGGGATATTAAACAATAATAAAGAAATAAAATAATGGCTCAAATTTCATGTATCACCTAAACCTATACATTTCAGTACTTAAAATTTATTTCAAGCTACCTAAGTTACTTGATTGAATATTTAAAAATTAACTCTAGGAAAATTATTCATTTACATTAAAAGTTTTTGAAAAAGACATCTTGAAAGAAAATCACTAAGACAGAAATATAGCATAACATTCTCCGTTAAAGCCTTTGCTCTTTAGAATGCATATCACTATGAAACCCCACAAATTTTGGTTCCTACCACTCTTTTGTTTCTATTTTTTTCACTTAATTTTTATAGTTAAACACAACTGTTAAGCTAAAACAAAACTCCATGAATAAGATTTCAGACAACTCTTTTTATAAAGTGGAAGAAAAACATACGATATATTTTAAGATTTTTTTTCTTGTACACAAGAAGAAAAAATCTTTCAACATTAATTCTCCATCTATATATTAAATCTCCTAATATTTTATTGGAGAATCTTATGAATTCGAGATAAGCAAATCATATTTCTAAATACAACATAAGATACTCGATCTTAAAATTTGAGATACTTTGTGCACCAATTAAAATTATTAAACTCAAAAAGCTATAGCAATTGTCATAATAAATAAAAATCATCGAATAATATATCACTTACAACAACTCTTGTGATCATAGCAACAAATATTGCTGACTTGAATTGTGAAATAAATTAAAGAGATTGCAACATACCAGACCTTCTGGTTTTGGAATAGAATTCCTCTTTTCTACCTCCATATAAATCTTGAACCTACATAAATTTTCTTTCTTAGCCTATAATCCGTAAGGATAGATAACAACTTGACCGTGTAATCTTGCCGTAAACTACACATAATTCTTTTTTAGGCTTAAGTTATTGATATGCCCTTAAACTTATTTTGAGATTTCACTTGAACCCCTCAATTCACACTTGTACCTATCAGACACCTAAATTATTCAAAATATGTACCTATTAAGCACAAAGTGCTGATGTGGCAAGAAAAATGTTCCTCACTTTCTTTTGGCACGTGAATGGATCCCAAATAATATTTTATTTTTCTTTTTTCTGAAAAATTTACACTTTAAATAATAATTTCTTAATTAAAAAAAATAAGAGAAGCAACCCCACCCCAACTCCCCTTTTACTTGTTGTCATCTTCTTCATCCCATTTCAGATTTAAGAGCTACTGGTTGTTTCATTATACTTTTAATAAATAAAAAATATTTTTGAATCTATCAAAAAAATTCCGACGTCCGAAATTCCATTGATGTCCATTCTCTCTAAGTGCAGATCTCAAGGCCACCTAAGTAGCATTTAATTGAAAAGAATTTGAACCTCAAGGTTACCCATAAAAAAGTTTATGACGTTCGGAATTATGTTAATGTCCATTATTTCAGTCAAAACACCATTTTTTCTGACAATATTAAAATGAATTTGAAGTTATTATCTTTAAATTCTTCTACCAAATTAGAATCGATCATAAATCAAGTTCAAAACTATGAACGAAACAAATCCAAAAAGAAGAGAAAATATAGAAAAATGGAGGAGATTTAAGTTTGAAAATAAAAATTGGGAAGAAGATGAATTTGAGTGACGACGTATGCTCGAAAATGGCCGAATATGGAGATGAAAGGATGACGGCCAACCCTTTTAACCTCGGAATGGCCAAAAATGAAGAAGATTAAAGAAACAGGATGTCGTGGGGGGTGGAGGGATGGTGGGGGGTAATTTACAGGTTTTTAGTTTTTAGTTTTAAAATATTTTTTCTTTTTCTTATTTAAATATATCTTAAAATAACTTTTGAATTGAACACGACAAATGCCACTATTTAATTCATCAAATTGTCATGTTGTCGCGAGTGTAATGCACACATTTTGTATTTACAGTTTATTGTCATAAAAGTGTTCAGATGGAGCAAATTCAGAGGGGTATAGCAAATTCAGAGGGGTATAAGTGTTCAATAAGTACAAAAGTCAGTTTAGGGATTCAAGTGAAATCTCAAAACAAGTTAAGTATCTGTCGATGACTTAAGCTTTTTCTTTATATATTCAGTTCAACGAAAAGGATAAAACATGTGCGGACACAAAACCATAAAAGTTATCAAAGAACATTATGTCATAAGTAAGGACTCTTAATTTCTTATCGTATTAGGAGAGTACCTTAATATTCTTGTACCTCTTACCATATAGTTTAGGATTCTTTAATTATATTTAATATTTGATATTATAAATATAATTAAATAATAAATCAAGAAATAGTAAAAAAGACGATTTTGTCTAAGGCAAAATGTTTTAATGAAGGAAAAAAGTTCGAATCACTTTTCTAAAAGTCCTCACACATTTAGTATATAGATACTAGTCTTTGGGAACGTCCAACACACGTTTTTCCACCGCTATTGTATAAAATTTGTACATGCCTATTCTCATATTGATAATTGTTTATCTTTATGGATACAAAAAATAGTTCCTTTCAAGCAACCCAAGGGAGACTCAATACTTTGGGGGGCCCTAAAGTGAAACTCCAATGAGAAACTTTGGGTTTATTTTTCACACCCAAAAAAGTAAAGTATATTCTACTTTTTTAAATTCTTCGCTACCTCTTTGAGATGCAAAGTGATGAATAATCATCTTATAATGCTATCATTTAATTCAACTGAGTTAGTAACTTGATCATCTCAAGAACACTCTCCTATATTTTTTAATTTTATTTTCTCATTGTTTATGAAAAATTTGTTTAAAGCTCCTTTTTGAGATTAGACAAAACTTCAATTTTCTTTTTCAGTTTTGAAGATCCGAATTCATATTTGCTAGTTGACATATAAATATTCTTTTAAAAATGCCAAAATATTCAAGATATAACGGATATGTCTACTAATATAAGAATACACAATTATTTTACTAAAAAATAATACTAAAAAGCTAAAATGATATAACCTGATTTAATAACTTGACCTGAAATTGAAAACTTCAATCTTCACAAACTATCAACAATTTTGATAATTCAAGAAAAATCAGAGCAATAATAACATTGTAAGAGAAGATCTTTGAAAAATTAAAGCTCTGAAGATATAAGAATTGAAAAAAATATATATAAAAAAGAATTATGTACGTTAATGCATAGTCCAAGAAAGAAAATGAAAGGTTTAGTTTTAATTAAAAAGGGTCAAAAATAAAAAGTAGTAACTTTTGTCCTTCTTTCCATAGTTTTTTACTTGTGTTTGTGTACTTACATTGCCTTTACAAGACATGTATGTCAATCAAACCCCAAAAGTACCTTTCCATTTCAATGAATAAGAAAAGTACATTGTTTTTTTCAAACTTATTTGGTAAAAAAGGGAGACCCCCATTACTACTTTTTGTCAATCAAATCTTAATATTTACTTACCTTTTCAGTGAAATAAAAGAATTGTAGATTTTTTTTTCTACAAAAGTATTAACTAGTGTGCTATAAAATGGGACCCCAAAAACTTGGGGCCCTAAAGCCCATACTTTAGCAACTTTGTGCTAAGATCGGCCCTGAAGCAACCGACAATAGCAAACTTTCAATAAGGTCACAAATGGCTAATTTAATCCCAAATTTTCAATGAGGTCACAAATGGCTAATTTAATCCCAAATAATAATATAGACCTATGACACAATCAGAAATTGATAGACAATTGAATAATAAAGTCTAATAGACAGAGAAAAACACACAAAAAGAAGTATAGAGAAGAAACATAAAACATTTACACATTCTTCATTAGACTTTATTCATAACAATATAGTTGAAAAAAAATTAATCATGTATTTTAATAGTGTGATTGTATGCTTGCTCTTTTGAACGTGGGTATAGTTTACTGAAATGTATTTTGTGATTCTTAAGATTAAGGATTTATGACTGATAATAGTTGCCATCAAAATGGTGCATTATTTGTACTCATTTAAAATTTCAAACTAGTTCTATACATGTGATCTTAGTTAGAGTAATTGAGAATGATTATTAATAAATAAAATTTATGAAAGCATGCAATTTATTCTAAATCCATACCTTTGACAACGATAAGTATGAAATGGTCCCTCTCTGTACGCAATATGGTAATCATATCTTGTTGGGGAGAAGTACTTTTCACTATATGCATAGTAAGACTAAAATTTCTTTAAAACATATTGTTAAAAAAAACATTACTGGATATTGTAAAAAATTGATTCACAATTTATAGAATTTCAGAACTTTTTCCTTCAAAAAAGAAGTTCCTAAAATATGAAAAAGTCTTGAAAGAACACTGAAGATCATACTCATATATGAGTTTTTCAAGTTTTGAGACCATACATTATCCATAGGTTAATGAAGAACATGCAAAAATTGATACAAAATTTTAAGAGTAAAGACATCATTTCACCTCTGAACTTGTTTGCACAATTTACTTTAGACTTTTAACTTAACACATATTTATTTATTCCCCTTAACAACTTTAAAGTGAATTAATACTACCCCTAATGCTGACTTGGCATTTTTTTAAAAAAAAATACGTATTTATTTTTTTAAAAAGGTTATGGCCCACTTTTATTATTATTATTATTATTACTATTATATATATAAATAAATAAATCACACCTTTCTTCCTCAATGCCCCCCACCCTTCACCCCTCACCCCTCACCCCTCACCCTGCACCCTTACACCTCGCACTGTTGTTATAGCCTCACTACTATCTCTACCCAATCCTCTTTCTCCTACATTAATTAGTTGTACATTTTTAGTCTTAACTTAGAAAATAGTGATTTCATAGGTGGTAAGACCTTAGAATTAAGAATTTTCAGAGGTGTCGAACAAGAATTGTCAATCTTGAAATAGTAATTACATTAATCAGAAGAATATTATTTTACTTTTTTTTTCAGTGTTTGTCGGGGTGGATGGATTTGTTTGATGGGTTACTGAAATTTGAAATTTTGAGTGGCAGAGCTCAGCGGTAGACAGAGAAAGAAGAGAACACGTTGTGATTGAAGTAAAATGTATGTACTAATTTGTGATTATAAGACCACTCTTAAGTGTCAGTGGAAAGTAGACACTGTTATTGGATTTTTTAATTGGATAAGTTGCATGAGAACCGGTGTTTGTAGGGTAGGGGTAGACAGGGGATACTCACAGGTGTCGGGGTGGACAAGAGGTGTTTGAAGGGGTAGGGGTGGCGAAAGAAAGAAAAAATATATGTTTGTAGGGTGGGGGTGGATGGGGGATAGCGAGATAGGGTGAATCATTTAGGGATTTTGATAAATAAGTGTTGCTGAGTTGATTTTCCATTAAATTTTGTTGAGAATTTTGGATTTGAGGCTCCGCCGACACTGTGTTCGAACTCAAATTGGTAGTAATTGACTTAGTAGATTTTGGGGATTTTTGGTAGGATATTCTCGCGGGAGGCTGGCGCTACTCCTAACGTTGGTTCGCCACCGTCAAACTCGTCGAAACTCTGACGAAGGTGGTCAACAGTGGCTGCTTCGTAACTTTCTTGGGAGGGAGTGGTCTGAAGAAGATAGAAAATGGGGGTGGGAGGTATTTTTTTTATTTAATTATATATATATATATATATATATATATAATATTTAAGAAATATTTTATTTGCATGGCAGTGATGTTACGCTTATGTGTGGGCGCGTGTAATGCACTCTCCATTGTGAGAGTGGTATTACATATTTAGGGTTGTATGTAATTCATTATAAAATTATTAAGGGGGTAAATAATTGTCAGTAAAGTTAAAGGGCTAAAATAAGTTGAGCAGACAAGTTCAGATGTATTTTTATGACTTTTCTCAAATTTTAAAGTGATCGGAGCCAACAACTAATCCCACAAAAGTGTCAATGGCTATGACAAAATAGTTGTTACATATATAACTGTTGCTAGTTAAAACAAATTAAATTGTGGTGACCTACTCCTATAGGGAACAAAAATTATTAACGTTAAAAAAGTCTTTAGGACCGATAATGCTAGATCCGGTAGACATGGGCTTAACAGGGGAAACTATCGGAATAGCCCCAAAATAAGGTGGCTTTCAAGATTTGACCTCAAATAAAAAAGCTTCATAAAAATAGCCTTCAGCTATTAAGTTATATATTTTCAGACAAAATTGCCCCTGATCAATGGAGTAAATTACACAAATATCCTTATAATGGATAACAACGTCATACTTATTCATAGTTCAATTTTTTTTTCTTTTTTTAATTTTTACTTTGATTTTTATTTTTTATTTTCTCTTTTGACTTTTTATTTTTCTCAACCCTTACTTTTTTTCTTTTCTCCTAGAGAAAATGGCCAAAAGCTCCCCAAACCTTTATCCAAAATCTCAACTACACAAATATATTTTGTGGGGGTCCTATGACCCCCTTGAACTATTTTAAAGTGGAATATTTACACCCCTAAAAGCTCATGATCAAACATTACTTCAGGCAGTGAGTTGCACTCGCTGCCATGTCATTGTTACATTATTTTTTCTTGCCACGACATTTTTTCTCTTTTACTCTAAAATATTAATTATTTAACTTTATTATTTCCTTTTCTCTTCCATTTCACCACTTCTATGGCCATTCTTTCTAAAAAAAACTCACTTGTTCTTTTCTTCAGTTTTCATTTCACTTTGTTTTCCACCCATTTCTTCACTTTCCACTCTTGCTATTTCCAGAACTTCTAATCACACATTGTTTGTGCATTGATTTCCTCTTTGTCATTTCCTCGAGAATCATTCCTCAATTGTACTAGTTTTCCTCAGGGAATTCAAATAGCTTTCAATTCTTTTGTTTTCTCAGTGGGATCGTTGATGGAAATGGTTTCCTTTGCGGGTTAACTTCATCTGACCCTTCAGTCATGGTGTGTTGGGGGTTCTTAAACAATGGCACTGACTTGACTTACAAAAGGATTTATGTTGGTCCATTGCTCACAAATCTTGATTCTGGGAATTCCCAAATTTGTGGAATAGTCAATGGAACCAATAGGCTTCAGTGTTCTTTTTTCTTTCTTTTCTTTCTTTAATTTCTCAACTATGAAAATTGATGTTAAATTTATGATTGTGAAAAAAATTGGTGTTGATTTTGATTGTTTCATTTTCAAGAAATATGGATTTGAATGATGATTTATGGTTTGAAATTGAAAATTCAATTGATGTAAAGTTAAAAGATTCTAAGATTTCACAAAATGTGTAAAGAGCATTGTTGGAAGTTTATGTTTCATTTCATGAGAACGATGATTCTTGATATGGTAATTCGGCTAATGAGTACGTAAGTTTGAATAATGTTAGTGTTTTGAGGAATGAAGCTTTTAGGGAGGTGATTGTTAGTTTGGATGAACTAGTAGTTGGTGTAGTTTGGCCGTTTATTGTGATTTATATCGGAGAAGATGATAAATTAATTTTGGATTGGATGTCATTGTTGAGTTCTTAAAGATGCCAGAAAGAAGAAGAATATTTAAAAATAAATGAAGAAAATAAAGAAATATTAAAAATAAATTTTTAATTAAAAAATTCGTTCTCATTCTCTTTAAGTGAAACACACTCTCTTGACATGTCAGCGTTCAAGGGGGTAAATATTCCACTTTAAAATAGTTTAGGGGGGTCATAGGACCCCCGCAAAGTATAAGTGTATAGTTGGGATTTGGGGTAAAGGTTGGGGGGCATTTGGCCATTTTCTCTTTTTCCTATCAACTTCTTTTTTTTTCTTTTTTATTTTACTTTAATTTTTTATTTTTTCTTTCCTCTTTTTTTCGTTTATACTTTTCTCAACCCTTACCCTTTTTTGTCTTTACTCCTCTCAACGTCTACTTTATAAAAAAAAAAAATCTTTGATTTTTATTTTTTCTGTTCTTTTTTTTCTTTTAAAATTTTTCTTGGCCTTTATTTTTATTTTATCATTTTTTATTTTTATCAACCTTTATTTTTTTCCTGTTCTTTCTCAACCTCTATATTTTATTTGATTTTTATTTTTTTTGTATTTTTTTCCGCAATTTTTATAATTTTTGTTCTTTTCTTCGATTTCTTTCAATCAAGTTACATCTCATGAGCAAGAGTTGACACTATCACATTGTAAAGGCAAGACTTATGGCTTTCAAATAACAAGCTACGTTTCATGGGTAAGAGTTGACACTACCACATTGTAGAGGCAAGACATGACTTTCAAAAAACATGTTATGTTTCATGGGTAAGAGTTGACACTACCACATTGTATTTTGTTTTATGAGATGTTCTATAACTCTTACCTTAGAGGCAAGACTTAGCTCAAGGATTTTCAAACAACAAATTATGTCGCACGGGCAAGAGTTGACTCTACCATGTTATGTTTTCATTTATGAGATGTTCTACAACTATTGTCTTAGAGGCAAGACTTAGCTCAAGGACTTTCAAACTACAAATTATGCCCCATGGGCAAGAGTTGATACTACCACGTTATGTCTCTATTTATGAGATGTTCTACAACTCTCGCCTTAGAGACAAGACTTAGCTTAAATACTTTCAAACTACAAATTATACCCCACGGGCAAGAGTTGAAACTACCACATTATGTTTTTATTTATGAGATATTCTACAACTCTTGCCTTAGAGGTAAGACTTAGCTCAAGGACTTTCAAACAATAAATTATGCCCCACGAACAAGAGTTGACACTACCATGTTATGTCTTTATTTTTGAGTATTCTACAACTCTCGCCTTAGAGGCATGACCTATCCCCAGAATCTTCAAACAAGTTACGTAGATTGGACAAGAGTCAACACTAGCACATTGTGTTTTTTACTTATGAAATTCTCTAAAACTCTTGTTTTCGAGATAATACTCATCCTAAGGACCATCAAACAACAAATTATATCTCATGGGAAAGAGTTGACGCCACCACATTATGTATTGATTTATGAGATATTTCATTACTCTTTCCTTAGAGGCAAGGCTTAGACCAAGGACTTTCAAATAACAAGCTGTGCCCCATGGGCAAGAGTTGACATTACCACATTGTGTTTTGATTTATGAGATATTCTATTACTCTTGCCTTGGAGACAAGATTTAACCCAAGGACTTTCAAATAACAAGTTACGCCCCATGGGTAAGAGTTGACACTATCACATTATGTTTTTATTTATAAGATGTTCTATAACTCTTGATTTAGAGGCAAGACTTAGCCCAAGGACTTTTAAACAACAAGTTATGCTCCACAGACAAGATTTAGCACTACCACATTGTGTCTTAATTTATGAGATATTTTATAAATCAAGAACTTTTAGATAACAAGTTATGCCTTATGGGTAAGAGTAGACACTACCATATTATATCTTGATTTGTGAGATATTTTATAAGTTTTATCTTAGAGGCTCGAATTAGTCCAAGGAATTTCAAACAATAAGTTACGCCCCATAAACAAGAGTTGACACTACCACATCGTGTCTTGATTTATGAGATATTCTATAACTCATGCCTTAGAGGCAAGGTTTAGCCGACAAGTTACACCTCATGGATAAGAGTTGACACTATCATATTGTGTTTTGATTTATATGTTGCTCTATTAGTCTTGCCTCTAAGATAAAACTTAGCCCAAGAACCTCCCAAAAGAACAAGTTACGCCCAATGGACAAGTGTTGACACTTCCACATTATTTTTTGATTAATGAGATATTCTATAACTCTTGCCTTAGAAGCCAGACTTAACTGAAGGATTTTCAAAGAACAAAATATACTCTGCAAGCAAGACTTGACACTACCAGATTATGCTTTGATTTATAAGTTATTCTATAATTTTGCCTTAGAGGCAAAACTTATCTCAAAGAACTTCCTAACAATAATTTATGCCCTTAAATTTGCTTTGATGTCAAAAAAAAGATCCATTTGCGGATTATCTAGTTTTTTATTTATTAGCAAAATATAATAGAAGCTGGAAAAAGGGAAAAAAGAGCAAAACAAAATAGAGAAATAAAAGAAAAAGTGATTGGGAAAAAAAATAAGAAAAAAATAAAAATTAAGAAAAGGAGAAGAAATTAAAAAATTGAGAAAAAATAAAAATGAGAGGAAAAAAATAAAAATAAAATTTGAGAAAAATGAGGAAAAAAAGTGAAATGATAAAAATTAAAAAAAAAA